>NC_143529.1:1387500-1550244 GCF_031878675.1 Megascapheus bottae | reverse complement strand
TGACATGGTTTCCCTCATAGCTAGAATATGTCTATGATATTCTTAGCACGGAATCACAACAGCCAAATTGCTAAGTACATAGGGCCATATATAATGAAACTTATAAAAATGAACTCCAAAAATTGGAACCAAGAGTTTCTCATTATGTCCTCTATGCAGTTATTTCCATTTTGTCCCTTTTGTTTCATTTTCTGTACACTTTGTATTATATAAAAGATTATCTGATCCACGGAAAAGAAAGGGAATCACAGACACAGCAGGACAAAAGATGAACAAATACAACAATGATACTTACTAGACACTATGTGGGAAATGACGTTTACAATGAGGAGTGGGGCGTGGTAAGTGGGAGAAAAAGAAGGAGGGAGTAACAGTGTTTAAAAAGAAATGCACTCATTACCTTACGTATGTAACTGTAACTCCCCACCCCCATTCAGCACCTTAACAATATTTTTAATACACTATTTTGTTATACAGGGTCTTTAAAAGATATATTTTATAAAATCATATCTATGTTAGCTTATCTATTTCACTAGAAATCATGGAGAACATTTTCTTTCTGGAATCATAATCTAGTATCTGCCTAGAATAACCAACACTGATGGACTGCTTATAGCAAACTCACAAATTATGGTGATAGAATGTGGTTGCATGTCACTGCATATGACTGTGAGAAAATTAAGTGTTGCAGAAGTTCAGTGAAGGCAGAATTCACTCTTGGCTGCTTTATGTATAAGGTAGCTTCTGCAAGTAAATTTGGATCAAGAAAAATGCAATATGATATTTGTTTTGCCGATAATGATCTGGCAGCAAAGAATAATATACTTTGGATGTTTATATGGTTACATTGACAATTGTTAAATTATACATACTGTGTTTCATAATACTATGTTTTGAAGTATTATACATTATAGGATGACTAAATCTAGCTGATTAGTATGTGCATTAAAACACATAGTAATAATTTCTGTGGGGACAACCACTCAGAATTTTTCAAGAAAATGTCATTAACTCTAATCTCTTTGCTGTACAATAGACCTTGAACTTATTCCTCTTACCTAGATAAAATTTATATTATTACAAGGTAAAATAGTTTGAAAAAGCGAAGTTTATAAGGCATGGAAACCAGCTAGGAGTGTGCTGTTTCAGTCTAGATGGAAATCATAAATAAAGCTAGCAACTAAAACTATGAAAGAAAAGGGTGCTGGAAACTAGCTTGGAACACCAAAAAAGAAAATGAGATGTCACCACTGCATAATCTTTCCAGGAATAGCTTCCTTTTCCAGACATGCATATACTATATTTTAATCAGAACGATCCTCTCTATTCTTCTGTAATAATAACAATAATAACACAAATAGACACAATCGACTTTCTCTTTCACAGAAGCAATGATAGCCTGAATGATTACTCTTTAATTGTACTCAAATCCCACTCTCAATTAGAAAGAATTAGACATTCACACATTTTAATATTTTCATTGGAATTATTTCATGAATTTGTCTTTTACCAAAAGAGAGTATTTTTCTTACTATTTTCTTATTTCATGGTACTGAATCTATACTTAGAAGAACTTTACCCTCACTAGGCTTATCCTCTACCACTTCAGCCATGCCACCAGTCCTGCTCCTGCTTCCTTTGCTGATGCAATGTCATGGACTTTTCTGCCTGGGCTGGCCTCAAATCATGATCCTTTAGATCTCAGCCATTAGATATTACAGTCTAATCCTCAAACTCAGGATCCTCCATCAGCAACTTTCCCAGTGTTTTGCTCATCAGTGAAAGGTGCTTTTTAAAGAATTATACATAAAGTTAATAATATACACTTCTAATAATGTGAACTGATAAAACACCATTTTAAGTTAAAAAAAAAAAGCACTCCTTTAATGGGAAATGCTCTATTAGTTTGCACTTAATACCATTCAGAGGCCCTCAACAATCAGTGGGTAAATATGCAAATCACCTTCGTGCAACACAAGGTGGTGGTGACCCTTGTGCAGGACTTGACACTTGTGTCCAATCTCAACATATGTGGCTGGCCATTGTGCAAGAATGAAGGTCTAAAAAGGACAAGCTCCCCTCACCCAATCATCTCCCTGTCCCTGTTTCACCTACTTTACCATTGCTCTCTGCATTCTTGCTCATATTTCTTTCCCTTGGTCATATCCCCACCAGACAGTTATTCAAATCCAACAGGATTTAAAACATGAATAACTTTAATTAGAAGTTAAAACTATGAATAATTAAGTTTTGTTATAGATTTTTCTTTTCTTAATAAGGCACCAACCAGGACTTCCAGTCCTGGGAGACCTTATCCATCTGTAAAATTTTTTTCCTCAATATCTTCTCTCTGAAATAAAACTGAGACAAGCTGCTTTTCAGAAAAGTATATCAGAAAGGCAGAAAAGGGACAGAATCTAATCCTCCAAATATAATTTGGAGCTTATACAAACGTAATTAATTTTCTAGTACTATTATGTAATTAGCAAAGCACTGTGTCATAGTGTAAGCATAGCTCACAGCTATTAGTTTTTACTGGAAATACAAAAACATACCATTGCACTTTGAAAATATTATTTGAGATAATATTCACAAAAGACAATTGGGTCATCTTTTTACTTAAGGGTATAAATAAGGAAAAACTCATCTACATTATTTTAAGTAGAAGCTTGTTCTTTGTATTCTCTCTCTCTCTCTCTCTCTCTCTCTCTCTGTCTCTCTCTCTCTCTCTCTCTCTCTCTCTCTCTCTCTCTTTCTCTCTCTCTCCCCCCCCCCTCCTGCTCCCTATTTGTGCTGAGGATGCCTCAGAGTATATTGGTTATAAAGATGGGTGCTGATGGGAAGATATATATATATGAGATACTTTAGGCAGACTGACCCATTGTTTTACCCTTTCTTATACTTCTGCTTAATCAATTTTAATGATTAAATAATGTTCAAAATCCTATTTTATGTATACTTATGAAGTACTACAACCATAATCACCCCCTTCACAATGCCTTTTACCATCTCCCTTCTCAGCGCCTTCTTCCCTAGACACTCATCTGCTCTGTTTCTAGAATTATCTCAACACTTTCCTAAGAGTCAAAATTAAAGCAAGCACACAAAAATGACTCTCCAGCAATTTACATACTTCAGAAGAATAGCTTCAGAGAATGTTTGTATTTAGAAAGCAATTTGACTATCAGTCCAACATTACCAATTTTCTCATTATTCATTTAATAAAATGTCCCAAAATATAGTTACCAGTGGTAATGATGCTATATTTGAACCAAATATATTTGCCTAATATAATTAAGAATCATAAATGAAGACCAAATAATAATGAAAATCCAAAATACTGATTCCTGGATAAAATATTCATTTGTGTATTAGCTCTATAGCTCTTATTCAAAGGTACCAAATAGAAAAAATTAATTTGACCTTTTGAAATAAACATGAAATGCCACAGCCATTGTTTTAATTCCAAATGAGTCTATTATTTTGCTGTTCACAGAAAGAATTTAACCTCTATAATTATTGTTAGAAAAAAAATTATTCTGGCATTTTCAAAATTAAAGAATATTCTAATTGGAGTAAGGTGGAATCTCAAAGTTGTTTGCATTTTCATTTCTTTCATGGGCAGAGATGTAAACCATTTCTTCATGGGTCTATAGGCCATTCTTATTTCCTCTTCATTGAAGTCTCTCTTTGGATCTACAGCCCACCTTTTAATGGGGTGGTTGTTTTTTGAAGATTTGTTTTGGAGAGATTCAATTTTTTTTAGCTGTAGATATATTTTAGATATGAGGCCTTGTCTGTTGTATGGCTAGTGAAGATCTTCTCACACTCTGTAAGCTACCTATATAACTTGCTGCCCCATACAGAAGCTCTGCAGTTTAATGCAGTCCCATTTGTCCAAACTTCCTTTTATTTGTTGTTTCTGGTCCTTTATTAAGAAAGTTTTGACCTGTGCCTAGGAGTTCTAATGTATCTCCTATTCCTTCCTGTAAAGTTTTTGAAATATTGGCTTTTACCTCAAGGTCTTTGATCCATTTGGAATTAATCCTGATGCAGGGTGACACAGACGGATCCAACTTTAGTTTTCTTCATGTGCTTAATCAATTCTTCCAGGACCATTTGTTGAAGAAGCTGTCTTTCTTCCATCCTATTTTTTTTTTGGCTCCCTTATCGAAGATTAGGAGGCCATAGGTACGTGGGTTGATTTATGGTTCTTCAGCTCTATTCCAGCTCTATTGGTCCTCAGGCCTGCCTAATAACAACAGATGCTAGTGGGGATGTGGCCAGAATGGAAAGCTCTACACTGTTGGTGGGAGTGTAAACTCACTCCACCACGATGGAAAGCAGTCTGGTTATTTGTCAAAAGACTAAACATAGAGCTCCCCTATGTCCCAGCAATTCCACTCCTTGTCCTTTACCCAAATGTCCACAAAGAAGGACACACTAAAGATACTGGCATAACTATGTTCATTGAAGCATTATTTACCATAGCTAAGATATGGAACCAACCCTGATGTCCCTGAGTAGATGAATGGATCAAGTAGATGTGGTATTTACACACAATGAAATTCTATGCTGCCACCAGAAAAAAATGACATATTAAGTTAAGTAAGTCAGACTCAAAGGAACATAGGCTCTATGGTTTCCTTCATTTGTAATAATTAGTATACATCTAGGACTCTCCTAACAGAAGATGACAATAGCTCAAAAGCTAGGTACACATGGTCATATAGGATGAGATTAAACGAAATGACCTTTCAGATATGGAATAAGAGGTTTATCTTTGTGATTGTTGTTCTTAATGAACTATGCAAAGCTGTTTTTTTCTCTTTTTTTCCCCTGATGGTTAATCTCATGTGGCTACTCTAACTTTGTTGCTTGCTATATTGTGTGTATGTTTATTGATTTGAAATAGGGAAGGGGAAAAACAAGATGATTGGGAGGAGTGTAGGGGGGGGAACAAAAACATGAGAAGGGGAATCAATGTTTGAGAAGTAATGTACCCACTACCTCACAAATGTAACTGTAACCCCTCTATGCATTACCCCAACAATAAAATAAAATTAAAAACAAAAAGAAAAAGAATAGAAACAACAAGAAAAGGCCAGATGTTGTGCTGTGACTCAAGTGGTATAGCACTAGCCTTGAGAAGCCCAAGGACAGTGCTTAGGCCCTGAGTTCAAGCATCAAAACTGGCAAAAGAAAAAGAAAGAAAGAAAGAAAGAAAGAAAGAAAGAAAGAAAGAAAGAAAGAAAGAAAGAAAGATCATTTCTATTATCTGATGTTTGGTATTTTTCATTTAGTGGTGTGTGTGTGTGTGTGTGTGTGTGTGTGTATGTGTGTGTGTGTTTGTGTGTTTCAAAACCAATGTTCTTAAATTGTCAGCCTATCATTGTAAAATTTAAGTCACAAGGTCTATTTTCTCAGTTCACAGAAGCCATTTTAGATCTACTGCTTTATTTATCATAGAAAACTGTGGGTGCTTGCAGATCGAAACAAAAAAAAGTCAAGTCTAGCAAATGAACTCTCTTGGAAGCTCAACAGTGGATATGAGGCACTGGACTTATCCTTAAGGGAGACAAGTCTCTCTACCTTCCATCTTTTGGCTCAGTCATAGTTTTATGAAGACAAGATTCCTTTACACTTTCCCCTTTTGGAGAGACCAAGAAATAAGGTTATTCGAATTAAAAAATAAAATATGAATAACTCAGATACTATGATGAAACTCACTAGCATAATTATTGTATAGTAAAAAAAATCCAAGTGACAGGAAGATATACCTGTTAGAAAGTGGCTATTAGTACAGGAGGGGAAGGCAATCAAAAATGATGAATGAGGATGAATATGGTTCAAGTACTTTATTTGCATATAGGAAAATATTTATGTATATGAAATCTGTTGAAAGTTCTTAAGATAGGAAGGGAGAAGAACAAGGAATATAGAGGATAAGTTCATCAGGGCGTACCATAGACACATATGGGAAAATGATGAAACACCCTCTTGTACAATTAATGAATGCTAATTAATTATTTTTTTGCCAGTCCTGGTCTTGAGCTCATGGCCTGAGCACTGTCCTTGGACTTTCTCAAGGCTAGAGCTCTACCACTTGAGCCTCAGCACCACTTCTGGCTTTTTTCTATTTACGTGTTACCAAAAAATCGAACCCAGGTGTTTGTGCATGCTAGGCAAGCACTCTACCACTAGGCCAAACTCCCAGTCCCTAATTAAAATATTTTTTAATGTCTCTTTGAAATATCATCTTAGGAGATTCATTGGATAGATGGTCAAATCAAATGTAACCACCACTTGTTAAAGTATCCAGACCTCAGGTAATGCTTCCCAAGTCTAAGTGGCTGTTCTGTAGACAGGAAGCTCACTCTTGTTGACACTGAGGGACTAGAGCAAAAACACTCACTGCCTCCACATGTTTAAAAGTGATTAATATTTAAAAGTGACCATTAAAACTTTAATGGTCGTAAAAGTCACAAGCTTTAATTATGATTCAATGTAAACCATAGTAAAGGGCTTGTAGAGAACTCCATATAAGTACCCTTTCATTATAAATTCAGAGACTTGAAAATTAAGAGATTTGCAGTTTTCTTTAAACAGAGAGAATCTGGAAGAATGAATATGTGGAAAGTATTTTCTGAACTTCAGGGTACTTCTATATAGATAGCAGTTATGTAATATTCATCTACTGTTAACTTTCTTTACTAAAAATTGGGTCAGTTCTCTACCTGGCCAGGCAAAGCTCACAATGCTGTCCCTGATCCTTTGTCTTCCATGTGAACAAAGAGATCCAGGCGATAGGCGTTCAACAGCTCTCTTGTCCTTACTCTCCACACAGTGCTAAAGAAAAGGCTGTATACACAATTCAGCACTGAAGAACAAGATTTCTTCCGTCCTCTTGTCACTGACAGAAATAAAAGCTCCCAATGATGAGCTCATTTTATTCCCCTGTAAAATAATCTACATGACAGAAGAATGCAAAATATAGTACACAACTGCTTATGAGTCCATTTCTAAGTTAACAACAACAACCTAGTAGGACTGGATTTTGTAAGTTTGGCCTACTTCTTGCCAAAATAATATACCATGGTTCGTGAACAACAAAACTTTGTAGCCAAAATGCAAACATTATTCAGGAGGTAAACTGAAAGTGGAAATCCTTTAGAATTGAAATACTGCAACATCACCATAAATCCATTTCCTGACATGAGTTCACATTGCTATATGAAGTAAGGATAAAAGTATTTCACATAACCAACCTCTCCCCACCCCCCGCCTCTCTCTGTCTCTTCCCCCCTCCTCACCTCAGTCCTGGGGCTTGAACTCAGGGCCTGGGCACTGTCCTTGAACACTTTTCTCAAGGAGTGCTCTACCACTTGAGTGACAGCATCACTTCTGGTTTTCTCTGTATATGTGGTACCGAGGAATCAAACCCAGGGTTAGGTGCTAGGCAAACACTCTACCAGAAGGGCACAATCTAGGCCCACGAAGGTTTTTAAAAACTGCTATTATAAAGGTAATGTTCAGAGTGTACAGTTAGATAAGTCAGGTAAAGAGTACATTTCTTTTTTGTCAATGCCACTCCTTTCCTCACTCTCTCCCAGTTTTTCCCTCCCATCTCCACTCACTGGTTGTAAAGTTCATTTTCAACATATTGTCTAGGGAATGTCACTGCCACATTGGTTCACTCTTTGTCCCATTCTTTCTGTGCTACCCCTTACCCACAAAGGTAGATAAATGAACAAAGACAAAAAGAACAAACAAAACAAAAAACAGCAACAAAGAAAAAAACTTCATTTTCATTATTCATTTCCTAGAGTTCATTTTGATAAATGCTACTTTGTATGATCAGATGAACATAGGCCTTTCTGTTCCTTTCCTAAGAGTGTTCTCCTTTAGTCTCACTTTGTGGGAATGCCTAAATACTTATATAATTTAAAATGTCCAATATATTTTAGATCTAGCATCCTTATAGGAGGGAAAATATGCATCATTATAGTCTCCAAATATGGGTAAGCACATAAACAGCTTTTAAGTTAATTTGTCTTTTGACAACCTGACTTCCATCTTAATTCTAATTTATTCTTTTTGTTTTTTTTCCTCTTACATCTTTCATGAACATGCATTTGTTGTATTGTTGGGAAGCAGGATAGACATCCTACATCAGTCGGAGAGTAAAGACTAGCTGCTGTACGTTGATACCAAAATGCATGTTTAGTGTAATTTTATCAGGTTGATATACAGAGGGGTTATAATTAATATGTGAGATCGTGAATCTATTTCTTGTTCAATACTGTTACCCCCTCCCACATTTTTCCCCACTTTCTCTCCTCCCTATTTTCTATGTTTTAAAAGGGTTTTATTCTGCTGTTGTTTTGGTTTGTTTTGTCTTTTTCTCTTCTGGTACTAGGGATCAAACCCAGGACACTGCACTTGCTAGGCAAGCACTTTGCTACATCCCAGCCCTTTTTTCTAATAACATAAAATTTACTCCTGTAGAACTAATAGCTTATGATTTCTATCGAACACATTGTATTTTGTCTAACATCATCTACAGAAAGAGGAGTTGTAAGGAATATTTGTCTTAGCTTTTTCCATTAAACATACTGGTCTAACAACAACAACAACAACAAAAGAATAGCTGCTATAGACTGGTTTCTTATAGGTACTGAGAATCATTATTTATCTGTTCACACTGCTAGACAGAATCATAGTTGTAGCCTAATTTTAATCATCAGTCTACTTCCCTAACAAATTCATCTTAGTTTTGCATTAAATTAAACAACATATCTCCTCTCACTATTTAGATGATATAGACATGAATATGGATATATTTTGATGATACTGGGGTTTGAATTCAGGGCTTGTGTTTGTTTGGAAGACATTTCATCACCTAAATCATATCCCTAGACTTATTCCCTCACTTTTAATTCCCTTAAATTCTCTGGCTTTGTTTTGGAGAAATATATGTGAATAAAAGAGCAAATTAACAAATGACTTTCCCTTCCTGTTATCTGATAGTACTTAATGCAAAGTAGTCTTATTTGTCTTTTTATCCTGTATCACCTTGTTCATAAAAAGTAACATACATAGGGTTTATTATATATTCTGAAAAAATTGTACTACTTTTTCTACTTCCCATACTGATCATTTCATGACAAATAATGATAACTATTGAACAACTCTGAAAAACAGAGACATAAAGAATGAGAAAAAAATCAAAGACGCCCTATCATCAGTTTAATTACAGTTCTCCTGGTCTCCCCTTTCCTCCTCCTCCTCCAGCCACTTCCTGGAGAGCAGACCACATTGACCACTGATGACAATGGATATAAGTCATTACAGAATGCCCCCACACGCTACCCTGTGTAGGTGTGCCGTGTGTATTTTTAACTTTTGTTTCATTTCTCATATATTTAAAGGCAATTACCATTCCAAGGTATGGATACAATATAATTTACTAAACCAAACATAGATATTTTCTGGTCTGGGAATGTAGAAGAATGCTGCAAAAGACATGTCTTTGTCTACTTTGGCACTGCAGAAGAATATACTTTCCCTACCAACTTTGATGTGGTAGTTCTAATTTACTATCAGACAAGAATCTGGAGAATCAAGGGATTAGAATGCCATATAAAATGAATAATGTGCCTTGAGAGATTAAGGATTAATGTATTACCCAGATTTATGTTTTAGAATCTAGACTTCATGAAATTTATTGCTTCTCAATGCTAGACTTTTCTGCTTTTTTTTCCTGACTTAAATTCTGAGGCATAAAGTATAGTAACTTACCATCATTGCCATATACTTCTTAATCGCCACAGTTGTTTGAAAATAAGCTCTCTTTAGGGATATGAAACAGAATGGGATATAGTCCATTATGAACTATACAATAATTAAAAATGGCAATAACATTTCAAATTTAAGGAAACAAGTCTCAAAGAGTTAATTTTCTTAAAAAAATCATTTTTATTAAGTTTTATTCTTAGAGCTAACATACTGGGTTTGTGGCTACAACATTGTATCATGTATTTTCTTTACCATATTTTGCTTTGTTTTTCTTTCTGTATTTCCTTACTTCTTTTTGGTTTGTCATTGAAGTTGAGCTATTGTTCCTAATCCTTTACTCTCCTACTACAGAAATACAAATACAAACACACACACACACACACACACACACACACACACACACGTTCATATATACTTTTCACCTGACATGATAGCAGGTTTTGGTCTTCAAGATGTATCCTATCTTGGAAGGTGAGAAGTTGGAAGATTAAATGCAAGTAGTATAGGCTGAAATGTATTTACTTACATGATAGTGAATGCTAGTCTACCCTGGATAAGATTTACTATTAAGTTTAGACTGGATTTCTTATACCACATATAGTAACACCATATGTGTTACTATAATCTATTTATAAGTTACTTATAGAGACATCCCTCTATCATTGCATATTTAATCCTATCATTTATTCTACTTTATACTTTTACTACCATCTAAGAGGAAAGCTTAAATAGAAGTTTCCAAACTACTTCTCTGGGTCAATGGATGAGGGTGGGGGTGGAGGAAGGGAAATGGGGACCAAGACATGAGAAAGGGTATCAATGTTCATCTTTTTATCTGGCGAATATAATGTAACCCTTCTATTAATTACAATAAAAATATATGGAAAAAAAAGAAAAAAAAGAAAGAAGGGGTTACATTTCCTTTTCATGTTAAGAGTAACATAAAGACTTTCTGCAGGCAGCTATATGTTACCTCCCCTAACAAATGTCATTCTGCTCTAGCATGACATTTTCATTTCTTTTTATTTAGTTTGCATACTTAAACACTGATTGATTGATTGATCTTCCATCCTGGGCTTGAGCTTAGGGCCTGAGCACTGATCTTGGGCTTTCTCAAGGCTAGAGCTCAATCACTTGAGCCACAGCATCATTTCTGCCTTTTTTTTCCTGTGTATGTGGTACCAAGGACTTGAACCCTGATCTTCGTGTATGCTAGGCAAACACTCTACCACTAGGCCAAATTCCCAGTTTTAAACGTTTTTATATCTACATATCTACTAAGCACTTCTATGCATAGATGGAAGGTAAGGAATTAAGGTGACTATGTAGTAGATCTGACTGAAAAGGTTTAGTAAGTCAAGAAGAAGTAAATACTTGGCTTTTTGAAAAACAAGGAAGCCACTGCCCCGCTGTTACAGGCAAGAGAGAAGGTGACAGGTAAATATCCAAGAAGCCTAGAGACCCTGTAGGGTCTGTAAGACTGATATCTGAAGAATAGATATAATAGAGAGATACTGAAAAGATTTCAGTGAATCATTAGTATGATGTGACTTTTAAAACATTAACACAATTAAGTGGAACTAGGTCTTCGTAGAGCAACAGAGGAACCAAAGAGTCCATGTAGGGTCTCTATTAAAAAAAGGAAATGAAGGTAGCTTGGTCTAGGATGCTGGCAGGTGAGCAATAAATTGAGTCCAGTTTTACACAGACTTTAAGACCACAATGAGAGTTTCTAGTGGATGAAAGTCAAGGTTTGGAATACAGGAAAGATGAGAAGACATTATGAGGGAAGACTCCTCAAGACTTTGTAAGGATGGGTAAGAAGCAAGTGTGAAGCTCAAGGTCAAGTGGCAGAGTGCTACCCTTGAGAAAAATAGGTCAGGGACAGTGTCTAGGCCCTGAGTTCAAGCACAAGGAGGAGGGGAGTGGCAGGAGGAAGGAGGGAGGGAATGGAATTATGAGTTAAGTTTCTCTGGTGTAGTTCTGTCTTAAGAGTATCACTGCTGATTCAGGAAAATAAAAACTTTCAAATTTTTCAACAAAAGCCCCAAGATCTGTTCTTCCTATCATGTTGGATGTCTGGTTCCAATTAAACAAAGGAAGAAACTGTGCATAAGCACAGTTCAGACCCACTTTCCCTTTCTGCAACCACAGAAACCTGGGAGTAGGACAACTTAAATATGCATGCTGCTCACTTCTCGTGTTGTTTTAATCCCTTCCTGGCCTGACTGCATTTATCTTAGATAACTTAAAAAATAAAACAGCAATCATTGAAATATTTAATATAATTTAATGAAATCAATATTGAAGCTGAAGAGATAGTATACTTAGCAGAATTTCTCATACATACATATATATATATATCACATTTTCTAGAAAATTCACCTAAGGAATCAGTACAATTACAGTCCTTGTATGCTAATCAAAAAATTAAGTAAAACAAAATAAAAATAATGTAATGAAGGTGTTCACAAAAGAAAGTTCTCATGCTTAAGACTACAAGAATGAGATACTGTACTGAAACACAACATGTACAGAAAATCCCTAGGTCATATTGTAGTCATGACATTTTAATACTTTCCCCTTAGTAAAACTTTTACAAGAGCTGTAAAGAAAATCAATACCTTGATTTCTTTTGAAAAGGAACACCTTTACTTACAATTTAACCACTGTGTGTGTGTGTGTGTGTGTGTGTGTGTGTGTGTGTGTGTGTGTTTCTGCCCGTCCCAATGTTTGATCTTGAGGCCTGAGCTCTTTTCTTCAAGGCCAGTACTCCACCACTTCAGCCTCATCTCTACTTCCAACTTTTTGTGGTTACTTGGAAATAAGACTATCTCAGATTTTTCCTGCCTTCAAACTATAATCATCAAATCTCAGTCTCCTGAATAGCTAGTTGTAGGCATGAGCCATTGGCACTGAGTTCATTTTTACTATCAATGCACAATAACTTTTTTTTAATAAATATAAAAGTAATGATAAAATTGAGACATTCATTTTCAATGCCAAATGAATTGGCATAATTGTTAAAAATCAATTGTTAAATTTAGACCAGAGAAGGAAATAAAAGTATATAACTCACAATAAGAGGCTACAATAGCAAATAAGAAGTAGACTGGTCAAAATCAAGCTTGCTTCCATTTGGAATTTTATAGCCAGCTGACTTTATTACTAGAAACTCAGAGAACTAAGAAGCATGATAAACTACATCGACAGGGATGCCATCATTAAAATCTAGACTGAGAAAATCTACGGTATATATGATCAGGCTTCTTTAGCATTTATTTAATCCATGGAGAAAAAAAGAGAGGAAGAAAGATGAAAAACTATTGATTAAAGATACTAAAAAGACATGAATATTGGACATGTGAAAGAATTTGGGTTATACTGAGCACAAACAAAATCAAAACATGGGGTTTGGGGGATGACAGAGAAGTGGAGAGCTGCACATTACTCACGACTAAAAAATTTGGAAATCTATACAGAATTTCATCCATGGACTCAATGACAGGATGTTGATGACTACTCTAAAACAACCTTGGAGGAAGGAGAAAGAATGAGGATACAGAAAAACAAAACAAAATAAAAACAATACAAACAAACAAAACCCAACCACATACTTTGAGAGCTTTAAGTGACTAAAATTAACCTTTAACTTCTCTGTGCACTTTTGCAACTGCTTGATAGTTTTCACAATTAAAATTAAAAGTAACTTACAACTACTTGAAAGAACACAATTCAACACATAAGTTACTTCTTTTCCATATAAAATATACATATGAGAAAACATTTTAGAAGACTTGAAATTTTTCAATAAGCACAATCTCATCTGGGTTTTGTTATCAACTCAGATTACATTCTCAGGTATTCATTTTTACATTTGACATTCCAATTTAACTGACAGATTTCTAATATAAACCAAATATTCTCATACTACAGGCACATCTAAGATCACAATTATTTAAATACTAGTAGTAAATGAAATAGCATATTACCCTCCAGAAATGAAATAAAACTACATTAGAAATTAAAATTTATTTGGGGATGGGAACAGAAGGACAGGAAGAACAGGGAGGTGTGTGTGTGTGTGTGTGTGTGTGTGTGTGTGTGTGTGTGTGTGTGTGTGTCTGTGTTAACAAGAAACAGCATCATGAAAGCCTGAAAAGATTTAAAAATGCATTTTTAGCCAGGCACTCACTGGTGGCTCGTGCCAACAATTGTAGCTTCTCTGGAAACTGAGATCTGAGGATCACAATTCAAAGCCAGCCAAGGAAAGAAACTGTGAAACTCTTACGTCCACTAAACTACAGAAATTTAAAAAAGCCAGAAGTAGAACCGTGACTCAAATAGTAGAACACAAAGGATCAGGGACAGAGCCCAGGCTCAGAATTCTAACCTTATTATAGGCAAATAGACAAATAATTAAGAAAGTAAATAAATAAATATTTGAAATACCATTTCAAGTCAACTTAATCCATTTTAAAATTCTAACAGTGCATATACTAATATTTCTATTAACTCACCTAAAAGTGTTTTTAAAACTTTAAAATGATGGGGCCAGGAATTTGGCCTAGTGGTAGAGTGCTTGTCTAGCATGCATGAAGACCTGAGTTCAATTCTTCAATATTACATACACAGAAAAAACCAGAAGTGGTGCTGTGGCTCAATTGGTGGGGCTCTAGCCTTAAGAAAGCCTAAGGACAATGCTCAGGCCAAGAGTTTAAGCCCTAGGACTTTAAAATGTTTTCCCAATAATCCCTACATCTGATTTTTAAAATACTAAAACTGTAGAAAGCTGGAGAACATTTTGTTCTTGCATTTCACTTTTCAAAACTTTAAACTTGTAGGATGTCTAAATGAATATCTTTCTGAAATGGCATTGTGCAATGGAGCTATACTCATGAAATCTTTGGAAGCAGCAAATCTTTAACGCTAAGGTAATGAAGAAAGCACATGGGAAGGAGCACTGTGCACCAGGGAGAGCAGATCCAGGGACAGATGGAAATGGCTTCTAATTCCCTCCAGAATTCCCCCTATGCCTGAGAGAAGTTATATGTTTACCCAGAATTTACTTTTTCTGTTACCACCATCATGTGAACATTTATTGATTCTTCAAACAAATTCAGCTTTTTTTAAAAAGGGTACTATTTCCCCATATTTAAAATAAAATTGTTGGAATAATATTAGGATTTACAGGTTCTTTGGAATGCATTGAAATTAGGGTGTCATTATTTAGCTATCAGAGCTTCTTCACAATTTAGTAAAATTTGATTTTTCTTTTGTCTTAGGAGCTAGGAATGCACTGGAAAAGTGGAAAGAAGGAGAAGCTTGTTTTGAATTGGAAAATAAATGGCTTAGTGGTAGAGATTAGTTTTTTAAAAAAATTCATCTCAGATTGTATTTTCCAGAATGGAGATCAAAGAGATCTTTGAGTCTAGGAGTCTAGTAACTGAGAAGGTGGAGCAAGTGTGTCATGTAGATAAATGCTTGTAATTAAGAACAGCACAGAGATCTTCTGAATTGGCTGTCATATATGATCACAAACAGGACACTTCAGGAGCCAGAGCTGAGCACTGTGGTGCATGGCTATAACCCCATGGATTTAGGATGGAGACAGAGCTTTGCATATAGACATAGAAAGCAATGTAACAAATCAGTCACTCTCTACTTCATTATAATGCTCTCTATATATCTACTTTCTTATATTACATACCCAGAGATAAATCCACCTAGTATTTGACAAGCATGCCAAGAACACACATGAGAAAGAGAAGATGTGTAAACAAATATGACTGAGAAAACTCATACAAAACAGTGAAATTATACATCCCCCAAAAGTAAGTGACATAAAAATATAACTCCAAATGATCACACTCACTGAGGAAAACCTAAAAGGGAAAGTTGCATGTTATATACGTTAGTAAGGATTTCACAGATAAAATGTCAAAAGTGTAAGAAACAAAACCAAAATAAATGCATGAGGTTATAACAAAGTAAAAGATGCATTTGTATGAGAAAGGAATCAATCAACACTTAAAGAAAAAAAACCAACGTATGGAGTAAGAGAAAATATTTGCAAAACACAAATGATGTATGGGTAATCTCCAAAATTAAAACAACAATCGATAGCTTACTAGTAAGCAAAAATTGAATAACCCACACTATAGTGCCAACTTCAATAAACTTTACCCCCCCCAGGAAGAAATACAAATGAATATAGATATGTGAAGAATACATTGGATCATTAATTACCAGAAAAATGTAAATCAAAGCTACAATATTGGTTGTCTGTTATCAAATAAAAAAGTAAACTGTTGGCCCATGAGGAAATTGGAAGCTTTTCACACTGTTGGTGGAAAAACAAAAGGCCATGGCCACTTTTGGAAAACATCATGGTGGTTCCTTGAATTGTAAAAATAAAGGATAGTATGGTGTTTCAGGCCTATAATCCCAGCTATTTGGGACATAAAGGTAGAAGAATCTTGGCCCAAGTAAAAGCACAAACCTTGACCAAAAAGTGAAGCAAAAGAACAAGCACTGTTTCAAATGATAGAGTGCTTATCTAGTAAGCATAAGAGCCTGACTTTAAACCTCAGTAACACTAAACAGGAAAGCTAACAACAATAAACATAGAACTAATATATGATGCAGCAATTATTCTGGCTATTCATGTAAAGTAACAAACATGGATCTTGAGAAGATTCCAGAACTCCCATATATATTGTAGCACTTTCCCAATAACCCCTATAGGAGAATAGTCTCAATGACCCCCAGGTTAACTGACAAAGAAAATGTGATTCAACATTACAAACAAGAAAATTCTACCATATAAGTAGCATGGCTCGATGTTGCATATATTGTGCTAAGCAAACTAGGTACAGGCAAATATTGAATGTTTCCACTTAACTGAGCTATGTAAAATAGTGAAATTTACAGAATCACAAGCTGAAATGACAGTGCTGGAGGCTGGTGAGGGGCGCTGGAGAGAGAATGAATGATCATCACACATGCATTCCATTTTTGCAATGCAGATGAACAAGCTCCAGCTATGTGCTACACAGTATTGCACCGTTGATTGACATTAAGGTATTACACATTTAAACAATTATGAGTATAGATAAGTAAAAGCCCAGCTGACTACATGTCTGGTTTTGATTTGTGTTTTAGTTTTGGTTCTAGTTTGGTGTTTGGTTGTGTGACAAGGGATGGTGTCAGACCCCTTCAAGGATAGCCTTGAAATTTCACTCAGGCAATCCTCTTGCCTCTGGCTAGGGTTTAGCTCAGTCTACAGGCCCAACATGCCCAATTTGGCCAACAACAATTCCTCATAAATCCAATGAGCCATGCTTACAAAGTTTCTAGAATCCTCCGAGGACCATTCTCAATTAAAAGGCAACCACACCATACCCTAAGTGACCATGGAAAAGCAATTTCCTGTCACAAGCAACACAAGGCAGCATAAGCAAACATGGTGTCGCTCCTCTGATGACATAATAGTGTTGAAGCAATGGTGCATATTTGTTCTGGGAAATACTTTTTGATTATATTCTCTCCAATTGTCCCACGGTACGAATGAAGTTAAAATTTTCTTTATACAATTCCCTTAAGTAGATTATTTCTTAGGTATCAAAAACTGTACAAAAAGTACAGGTCATAATTTTTTTTGAAGATTCATTCTCTGCCATTGTGACATGCATAGCATTTACCACAGAATGAATAAAAGTAAATGGTCAAAGAATGCTTACCTAACTCTACCTGACTAAGTATAGGAAATGTTTCCTGTGCTTTCTGTTAATCTTTCCAGTAAACAGCAGTCATATATTCAAGTGCTTACTATCTGTGGCCTGTTTTCAACAAAGGCAAAGCTTGCTCTAAATAATCAGTATTCTTTCCCAGGATATGGAGACACAAAACCCACAAATGGGTGCAAGTGAACTAAAGCTGTGACAGATGCACGTTCCCAATTATTAGTCATGTCTTCTATCCCAACACTAAAAAGCATGATGTTGCACTGGGCACTGGTCTCGCCTATAGCCCTAGCTATCCAGGTGACTGAGATCTAAGGATCATGTTTGATTCTAGCCTAGGCAAGAAAGTCCATGAGACTCTCATCTCCAGTTAACTACCAGAAGCTGTGGCTCAAGCTCAGGGACAGTGTCCAGACCCTGAAGACAAGCCCCAGAACTAGCACAAAAAGAAATAAAATAATTCATCTTAAAAAGTAAAGCAATGTAGAGGGAAACAGAAGAATAGTAGGTAAGAATTTATTGTCTATACCACAGAATTAAAAATATAAAGGAAGGACTAGGTTGAAGGAAGTTGAGGATGTTGAAGAGATGACACAGATCAAGATGCAATATGTATGTAAGTATTATTTAGGGCTATGTTAAAAGAATCAATAAATAACCTAAAAATTAAGAAAAATGAAGAAAGAGGCAGGTAATAATGTTGAAAGGGGGGACATTGATCAAGATTCCCTGTATTTATAGACTGCTTTTTGTGAATGGCAATACTTTGTACAAATACTTAAAGATAACATATTCAAAAATGTAAAGCAATGCTTAAATTTTAAAGTAATTGTTGATACACTCAAACTTTAAATATGTTGCCTGCTTTGATTTTTTTTTTGCCAGTCCTGGGCTTGAGCTCAGGGTCTGAGCACTGTCCTTGGATTTTCTCAAGGCTAGAGCTCTACCACTTGAGGCTCAGCACCACTTCTGGCTTTTTTCTATGTATGTGGTACCGAGGAATCGAACCCGGGTCTTCATGCATGCTAGGCAAGCACTCTACCACTAAGTCAAACTCCCGGCCCAACTTTGTTTTTTTTTTTGAGATAATATTTTTGCCCTCCTCTTTCATTGGAAAAAGAAATATTCCCATATCCGTTACAGAATGGACAAAAGATTTTCTGCACATGGGTTTGGAAGTCAGGAGATTTCCTCTAACAGAGTACAAGGGATTGCCTTAGTTTTATCACTGTCTATGACAGGACTCAGTTTTAACTAAGCATGAATGGATTCATCCCAAGTTAGAGATATTCTGAAAGAATGAATACATTTTCTTTTCATTCCTGTTCTACCACCTGGTTTCAAAACTGGATGTAGATGTCCTTTCATGTCTCAATATTTTTGTGCTTTTTCCCCCACCTGTGATAGAGATGAATGTACTATTGAGCAGTAAAGAATTTTCATCAGTTGCAAGTTTAACTAACTTTACTCAGCTACTCCTTCTTTACTAAAGGCCTCCTTCAAGTTTTTCACTTTTTTGTTTTTCCAATTGCAACCATTTTTCCCACTAAGGATTTGCTCCACACTGACACAGGGTTTCAACAGATATTAACATTTTTTCCAAACATATTATATTTCAAAATTTGCTGGGGCAGCAGAATAAGTGTCATATTCTTCAATTTATCATGCAACTCTTCAAAAAACTAACCCCTAGGACTCTTTTTTTCAGTGTCTTCAGCTACATTTCACAGACAAGTATGTACAGCCCTGCAGTCTTCTAAGATAAAGTTACTTCATAGCTTAGATAAAACAGATTTCATTAGAGATCATTCTCCCTATCCCTGAGATAGAGGAAGCTTAGTAAGCTTTCTTCTACATTCTATTTTTAAGCTTCTAAAATGTGTTCTTTAATCTTATCTATGAAATACTCAATTTCCTTATATTATTACTCCATACTCTAAACAAACAATCCAAAGAACTCTATGGAGAAAATTGCTAGGCTTGTATTAATCTATAGTAAGGAATGCTAGCTATTTGCAAACTAATTCTGGGACTTAGTCCAACAAACTGTGTGAAAGCCCTAAAATTCTATTTTAACTGGTATTTAGACTGAATTCTAACACTGGAAAATGAATCCCACTTGGTGACATAGCTGACCTTGCTACACTATTACTCCATAAAGCCATAATTAGAGCAGAATAAAAAGAAGTTGACAGAAGCTCTCAGATATCAACCATCTTTGTTAGAATCCCATTTCATAGTTTTAAAAGGCAGTCCACTTATAACTTATAAAAAATGGAATTCCATGCTGCCATCAGAAAGAATGGCATTGCCCCATTTGTAAGGAAAGGGAAAGACTTGGGAAAAATCATATTAAGTGAAGTAAACCAGACCGAAAGGAACATAGGCTCCATGGTTTCTCTCATTTGTAATAATTAGTACACACCTAGCACAGGATTACAATAGCTCAAGACCTAGGTATATAAGGTCATATAGGATGAGACTAAATGAAAGGATCTCTAGGATATGGAAACAAGAGCTTTATCTTGTGTGATTGTTGTTCTTACGTTATTTCTCTTCTCTTTTGTTGCCCTTTGATTAAGCTCATATTGTTACAGTATATAACTCTGTTACCTGTTATATTGTATATACACTTACTTGTTTGAGATAGGAAAGGGAATAGGAGAAAACAAGATAATTGAGAAATGGGAACAAAAAGATGAGAAGGGGTATCAATGTGTAAGAAGTAATGTACCTGGTGAACATAACTGTATCCTGTCTATACATTACTCTGACAATAAAAGATACATTTTTTTAAGAAAAGAAATATTTTATTAAAAAGGTTCATAGACTGATTAAACATTTCAAAAATAGTCACAATTAGAAGTGCTAAGGAAGTGCTTGTGCTTCACAAAGCAGTAACAACTTGGCTTTTTTTAATTACTAGTATGTCTAACAACTGTATTCAGTAAGATATTTCCAAATTTATACACAGTGTGCTTTAATGATATTCAATTACTCATATTTATCCTCCTGCCCCTTGCTCTCATTTTTCATTAACTTTCTTGAAAATATTCATAAATGCATTTCATTATGCCCTATTTTTATGTACTCACATTATAATCCCATCATTTTCAACCCTTATGTATCCTGTCATTTCCCTCATCCCCTCCTCTCTTCCTTCTCTCTCTTCTCTTCTCTTCTCTCTCTCTCTCTCTCTCTCTCTCTCTCTCTCTCTCTCTCTCTCTCTCTCTCTCTCTCTCTCTCTCTCTCACACACACACACACACACACACACACTCCTCACTGGTTTTTCTCCCAAGAGATTAACTTTCTTCCTTTGTTTTAGCAGTATGCATTTTGTATTCAGTATGTCATATTTGCTATGTAGGAACTCTACCACTTGAGCCACACTGCCAGCCCTTCTGGCTTTGGTTATACTTGGGAAAGGGTATTGCCAGCTTAGAACAAAATCTGCCTGCTTATACTTCCTGTCACAGCTGAGGAGACATGAATACTACCATGTGAGTTTTTGTCTAAAAACTGGCCTGGAATTGCTATCTTCCTATTTCAGCCTAATGTTAAGCTGAGGTAGCATGTGTGAACAAGAACACTTAGGTTTTCTGTTGCCATGGGATCATGCATGGTCTTCCTTGACCTAGAATTGTCATCTTCCTGACCTCTCCCTGTTAGGAGACAGGATAACAGACTAATAAGCCACCAATTGCAGGCAATAATTTCATTTTTTAAAAGCAAATTGAAATAGAAACACCTTTTAAGTAATACATAAATATATGCATAGAATAGTCTAAGTTCCTAAAATGATATTGACATTTAATATTATACAATGACTAGATGTATAAATGTTTAAATTTGATGTTCCTTTTACTTAGTGTCAGGACATTTGAAAATCTGAAAGAAACATAAAAAAGGGGCAAGTTTCCTCTCTCAAAAAAATAACAACACTAAAATTACTAACGAATACGTGCATTACTCTCTTATTTAAATGACATTAACTGAAAATTTGTTTGTGGCTGACATTAGAAGAACAGAGAAAAAAAATCAGAGATGATCTATACCTCAGTGGTGGTTACATACTATCAGGAAAGACAGATACTGGGAGAAAGTGGATTTAAATTAAATTTGTAAAGCTATATAAGTAGTTATAGGTGATAAAATAATAATAACTATGTCCATTAAATACACTAAACAAAATGCAATTCTTGTATTTTTTATTTTATCTCCTGAAGATGAGTTCTGTACTCCCTGTACCATTGTCTCTGCCCTGCTCCCACTGTGGAATTTAGCAGAATTTTTAGTATAGAGTAGGATATCCAATACATTTTGGCTAAATGTGTCCCCGCACCATCTTTTTTTGTTTTTGTTTTGCTACAGTAAAATTAGCATTTTTTTCAGGAAAGAGTTCTATTTTTGGAAAACAATGTCATTTGCCTGTACCATTGTTAACTGAACCCATCAGATGTTTTCTTCTTTTTAAAATCAGCTTCATATACTCACTCTCAGGATTATAAAAATTAATAAATAATACACAGTAAATAATAATAAATAAAATAATAAATTAATAAATAAACTTGATTGACACTCATGTCTGCCAACTAAGCAAGCAATTACTTTATTCTTGGACTTGTAGCTTTTTAATGTATTTTTATGTTTTTTTTATTAACTTTAGTTGTACAAAGGTACCACGATTTAACAAAGCAGTTTACATATCAGGCTTTCACCATTTCCTTTTGTCCTTATCCTAGTCTTCATGGCTTTTATCATGAATCTGGAATCTTCCATATGGCTACTATACAGTCCTGAAGTCATTCCCAATCTCTGAATAACAGTGCTTCCTTGGCATATATCAAGTCCTTCCATTTCAAATGTGGCACTCTTTCTTATATTTTCACACATTTTTTTGGCTGACTAAGACTTTTTTGTCTTTTCACCAATCCAGACCTAAAATGAATTACATTTGATGTATTACTTTTCTGATCTACTCAGGGATTTGAAGTAGATTACTCTCATACTTAGTTTATCAAAAGAACCAAGAAAATCTGCAACCTTTCAAAACGAACAATGTCAAGTATAGGTTGAACTTACAAAAGGAGATGCCAAAATTCCTTCAAATAATTGCCTAATCCTGAAAGTTTTTAATTAATTTTCCATTCATGTAAAAGGCAGGTAAATTTTATTATGTTTTATTTAAATAAGAGATTCACCTTGAATCTCTCTATGATAGTACGTGCTAGAAAACATGCAGATAAGAGGACTAAGCTGAATATTAGGTAGGAAAGGAGAGACAGGAAGCTGAAATGAATAAAATATGACAGGGGAGGAGGAACTGAGAGTGGGAGAAGATGAAATACATTACATGTCTAGCATAGAGCTGAATGGCAGCTCATCTCATAAAAAGATGACACGGGAATACTGATTAGGTGTTTGATATGTTTTTGATCGAAGTACTTTCTTAGATCAAATCTTTGGCACTTCAAATCTTCCTTGTGAAGTATTATAATAACTAAAATAAAGACTACATCTGAGTTCTAATTTGTTGTCATTTGACCTGGAACAACTTTAGTTTATTTATGTGTTTTTCAGTGTTTTCATCTATAATCTAATTTCTCTACCTCCAAATTGCTTTATGAAAATTATGTTCATTTGTGAAGAAATTCCAATATTGGTATTGTTGTCAGGAATTTAGAAAATTCCATTTATGGACTGGGAATAAAAGAGAGTATAGCCAGGTGCCTATGGCTCATACCTGTAATCCTAGTTAGTCTGAAGACTCAGATCCGAGGATTGCAGTCCAATGCCAGCCAGAAAATCTGTAAGCCACTTATCTAAGATAAACTACTCAGAAAAAGCAAAAAATGTGGTTCAAGTGGTAGAATGCTTGCCTTGAGTAAAAGGAACTTAGGGATAGTGACCAGGAACAGATTTCAAGCCCCAGGACAGCAAAGCAATAAAACAAAAATAAAAATAAATAGACTTACACACAAGTAGAAGAGTAGTATCTAGAAAATTTCAGATTTGTTGTAATCATTTACATAGGACAAGTCATTTTTTAACATAGTCAAACTCAGTAAGATAAGGAGATAAACTAGCTTTCAAAAACAAAATATCAATCTCTCATCTTCTATTCCAAAATTTTAATTTATGCTTTTTTGTTATTTTTTCTACTAAAATTCCTACTTTCTTATGAATTACCTGAGAAAATAATTTCATGTAAACCTAGAATCTGTACAAAACTATTTTTAAAGAAAGATCTACTTATTTTAGTCATTAAGAAGTAAAAATGTATTGAGATTTATAATATTTTTGACAAAATTTGTATACATATGCAGTTAAAATGAGTTAAAGGAAAACATACTCTCTAAGCAATTGTCAAGTGTCAAATGATTTTCCTTATTTTGGGGGCCCAGTCAGAATTTGTCTAAGGATTAAAGTTAGTGTGAGGCACATTCATCCTGATCACCATAAATTAAGGAAATAGTTGAAAGATGATTGTAGAGTGGTTTTTTTGTTGTTTTACTTTTATTTATTTGCTTATTTTTTTGCCAGTCCAGGGCTTGAGCTCAGGGCCTAAGCACTGTCCTTGGACTTTCTCAAGGCCAGAGCTCTACCCCTTGAGCCTCAGCACCACTTCCAGCTTTTTTCTATGTATGTGGTACCAAGGAATTGAAACCGGGTCTTTGTGCATGCTAGGCAGGCACTCTACCACTAGGCCAAACTCCCGGCCTTGTTTTTTGTTTTTGTTTTTGTTTTTGTTTTTGCCAGTCCTGGGCTTGAGCTCAGGGCCTGAACTCTGTCCTTGGACTTTCTCAGGGCTAGAGCTCTACCACTTGAGCCTCAGCACTCCTTCTGGGTTTTTTTCTCTGTATGTGGTAGTGAGGGCAAGAACCCTGGTCTTTGTGCATCCTAGGCAAGCACTCTACCACTAGGCCATACTCCTGGCCTAGAGTTTTGATTAAATAATTCTATCATCTCACAAGTGTTAATGGAATACCAGCTTCATATTTTGAACCCAAGATGGGGGACAGAAGAACATGTAACTATATTCTGTTCTCTCACAGCTTAGCTCATTTGTGAAGTAGATTTAAATATTAAAATCTAATTTTGCATTCAGAAATCCAAATGCTACTTAAATTGTACAGAAATTTAAATCTGCACAGGAATGTTTTGTCTAATCACCTTATATGACAAGATGGCACCACTAACACTGACTTACATAAAAATAAGTTATTTCTGTGTTTCATTCTCCCATTCAGTGAAAAGGTTTTCCCAAAATCAAGTGAAAAACACTCCAATCTTCATTTATTTTACACTTTATATTTACATACAAAAGTAGGATTCCCCCTGGTTTATTATCAAATGCCTATAAATATGCTATCTATGACCACATATATATTTCAAGGTTGCTTAGCCAAGCAGATAAAAGTACAAACATTTTCTCTCACAAATTTTGAAAACAATTACACATCCGTAAATTGTTATACATTTATGAATACTATTCTATTTCAAAATACATATGATGTAATTTATGTGTTAAACTCAACTCGTCAAAATGTATTTATACAAGGAAGTTTTTTTTTTAAGACCATCAAAATAACACAGAAATAATCCTGGTAATATATAAGTCTGTTGGCTTTTAGTGTTTTTTATTAAATGCAGCCAGACATGCAGCATTATTTTACTTTACATACAGGTCAGTGAAACCAAAAACATTCTTCTCCAATTTCTTCAATGTTTTACTTTTATACCTAAGAGCAGATAACGTACAATATGTCTTTGATTCTGATCTGAATTTGCTCCTCACCAAAGGATTTCCCCAGAGTCTGTCCTCAGAGATCAGTGCTGTTATTCTAGTGCAGTGTAAGGGAGAGGACAGAAAATGCATTGCCAGCTTTTTGTGCTTTTCTTTCTTACCATTCCATCATACTATCATCTTTTATGTTTCTCCTCACTATTTGAAAGATTATCACCTCCTTCATATTTTTCTGCTAATACATTGTAAAGTTCATGAAAGTATTGTGAAAATATATCAAAAACTAAAAATTGTAAATACATTTATTTGCTTATTTGAATCAGGGACAGGAAGGGTAAAAATAAGATGATGAGTCAAATAACAAAGGATGAACTAGTGTAACAGCGATATTCACAAAACAATATGTTGGGGATGAACTCTGCAGTCTGGGAGGGAGAGGAGGAGAAAGTGGGAGAAAACATAACAATGTTCAAAAAGTAATGTACCCACACTACAGTATGAATATAACTGTAACCCGACCCCCTGTACATTACTGACAATATATATATATTTTTTTGCCAGTCCTGGGCTTGAGTGCTGGGCCTGAGCACTGTCCTTGGACTATCTCAAGGCTAGAGCTCTAACCACAGCACCACTTCTGGCTTTTTTTCTATGTATATGGTACTGAGGAATCAAACCTGGGTCTTCGTTCATGCTAGGCAAGCACTCTACACACTAGGCCAAACTCATGGTCCTGGAAATAAAATTTTTTAAAGAAAAATAAAAGAAACTATAAATCACATTCTACTTGTGTTTGAATCAAACTTTATTCATGGTTTCAAAACCAAATATTGTTGTATACTTTTAAGACGTTCTACTTCCTCTGAATCTTTTAATCAAACTTTAAACTTACTTAATCCTACCCTCAATGCTAGCACCATAATACTGATATTTCCCATTCTCCCTCTAATCAGCTTATAAATTACATTGCTTTTCCAGTTGTTTCCTTTTCAGGTTAGTCTGACTTTAGTGATTTTATTGAATTTTTGGATTCATCTACTGTTCCACCTTTGGTGTCAGAGTAAAACTGATAAAAACCTATTCTATGTTGATAATTAATATCAGACAGTCTGCTAAAAATTTGAATATTGTTCTATCTGATATGTGTTTAGTATATGTAAGAGAAAATAAACAATAAAATGTAGGTGGGGGCCAATGACTCATACCTATAAACTTGGCTTCTCAGAAGGTGGAGATCTAAGGATCTAACCATCAAAAGCCAGAATACAGCCGTGAATCAAGCAGTAGAGTGCAAGTCTTGATCAAAAAAAGAACTAAAGGACGGTGCCAAGACCCTGAGTACAAGTTCCAGAACTATGGAAAAGGAAAACTTCTTGATTTTGAATTTAGAATACAATACAAACTAGTTTTCCTTAATGAGATCCACTGAATGAGAAACTATGATTAATACCTAACTGAATGAAAAAAATATGAATAGATAGATGTACTGATCATGTTAACCTATGATTTAAGTTTTAAAATTGACTCATATAAACCAAATCTGATTCCCATCTTCAGCAAGTAAACATAGCAATAAGAACTAAGAAGCCTTTAAACGTCACAGTTGAACTAGTTGATGATATTTTTGTCATGTGTGCATCAATCTTTCTATCAGTATAGTCAGTGAATATTAAATATAAATGTCACCCATTTATGCTATATATAAAAACAGTGGAACTATGACACTTTCATAGTGTCAAAGAATATAACAAATAAAGATATGGTATTTATACACAATGGAATTCCATGTTGTCATCAGAAAGAATGACATTGTGCCATTGGTAAGGAAATGGAAAAACTTGGAAAAAATCATATTAAGTGAAGTAAGCCAGATCCAAAGGAACATAGGCTCAATGATTTCCCTCATTTGTAAAAATTAATATGCTATACATCTAGGATTCTCCTAGCAGAGGATCACAATAGCTCAAAAGCTATATTCATATGGCCATATAGGATGAGACTAATAAAACGAACTCTAGGATATAGACAAGAGATTTAACATTGTAATTGTTGTTCTTAATGTACTATGTGAAGTTATTTCTTTTCTCTTTTTTCCACTTAGATTAATCTTATGTGGTTATTGTATCTGACTTTGCTATGTGGTATATAGTATATATGCTTCTTTATTTGAAACAGGGAAGGAAAGGGAGACAACAAGATGATTGGGTGGGGGGGAGGGCAAGTGGGACAAAAACATGAGAAGGGGTATCAATGCTCAAGAAGTAATATACCCACTACCTGACCTCTCTATACAATACTCCGACAATAAAACACAATTAAAAATAGAATACAGGGGCTGGGAGTTTGGCCTAGTGGCAGAGTGCTTTCCTAGTATGCATGAAGACCTGGGGTCAATTCCTTGGTACCACACACATGAGGAAAAAAAAAAAAAAAAGACAGAAGTGGTGCTGAAGCTCCAGTGGTAGACTCTAGCATTGAGAAAGTACAAGGACAATGCTTACGCTCTGAGCTCAAGCCCAAGACTGGCACAAAATAAAATCTATTTTCTACAAAAAGAATAATCAAAGAATTCATATACTATCATCACTATTTTTGTAAATGGAAAAGGAACAACAGAATGATATAGGACAAAATGAGCACAACAGTTATTTCTAAAGGATAGGATTCATTGCTGCCTTTAATTTTATTTTACATTTTGTATTTTGCCATTTTGTGCAACAAAATAATATCTTAAATACTCAGTAGGTGATATCACTTGGAAATGTAATAGCAATCATTCTTACCTGAGTTGGCCAAATACAGTGGAAAAAATGCAGACACCGAGCTCCACACAGCTTCAATCATACAGCTGTACCACAACAGTCCTCCTGTCACCTTTCCTCTTCAGTGTGTCAGATGGAATCACAATATATCTACGAATAAAATTAAAACTGTACTTAGTACATTTAACCAAGATGTATGGTTTTGTAAACATTTAAAGGTTCTTGTTATTTTTTAGGAAAAAAATAAAACAAATTTTTTGAATTGGTATGTGAGTCAGATTGCTAGATAGTGGCAAATAATAGAACAAGAACTATCTTCACTCAGGGATACATAATTGTTATCACACATTAAAAGTTGGCTGAGAAAGAGGAAGAGAAAGAGAAGAGAACAGAGAAATCTATATCTTTCTCTTAACCTATACAAGTAGCTCAACTCCTCCACATCTTAATTAAACCAGCCAGGTACGTGCCCTGCTTGTTATATTATGAAGGTAAAACTGATTATTAGAAAATACTGATTTTTTTTTCATCTTTACTTCCTTTGCTGGGGAATTGAAAGCTTATCCCTTTGTTCATTTTAGTGCAATAAGCATGAGACTATTAGTTAAGACATGAACATTTACTCAACACAGAAATGAAGATGTCTTATTTTTCATATATTTTATTGTAATTGATAGAAGGATTACATTATATTCACCAGATAAAAGATGCATTACTTCACAAATATTGATACCCTTTCTCATGTCATAGTCCTCATTTCCCTCTTCCCCACCCCCAGCTCATCTTGATTCCCCCCTTCCCTATCCTATTTCAAATGACCAATTAAGCATATAGAAAATATATCAGATAACAAGGTGAAATATTGTAACAATATGAGATAACCAAGAGTCATCAAAAGAGATTAGAAATAACATAGTACACTAAGGACAATGGTCACTCATTATATGGCTTTTGTTTCTATATCCTAATGCACATCAAAACAACTCTAAGATTCCACCTCACTCCAGTTAGAATGGCCATGATCAAGAAATCCAACAACAACAGATGCTGGAGGGGATGTAGACAGGAGGGATCACTACTACACTGTTGGTGGGAGTGCACTCGTTCAACCACTATGGAAAGCAGTATGGCAGTGCCTCAAAAGACTAAACATAGAACTCCCCTATGATCCAGCCACTACTTGGCATTTACCCAATCATCCAGAAACAAGGACATACTAAATCCACTAGCACAACGATGTTCATTGCAGCACTATTTACCATAGCAAAGATATGGAACCAACCCAGATGTCCCTCAGCTGATGAGTGAATCAACAAGATATGGTATTTACACACAATGGAATTCTATGCTGCTTTCAGAAAGAACGACATCGCCCCATTTGTAAGGAAATGGAAAGACTTAGAAAAAAATCATATTAAGTGAAGTAAGCCAGACTCAAAGGAATATAGACTCAATGGTTTCCCTCATTTGTCATAATCATTAGAAACCTTGGGCTCTCCTAGCAGAAATGCACAATAGAACAAAATCTAGATACATAAGGCCATGTAGTATGAAGATGTCTTTTCAGATTAACACAGCAGCACAAATTGTCTTCCTTTTCAGTTATGTATTTCAAATTGCTTCTAACATTAATTCAGATTATACCAAGAAATTTCGTAAAATAAATCATTCTTGTAAAAATCATTTTGAAATGATTTAGCACAAATCTTTATTCCTATCTTCCTAAGACTCAAATGAATACTTTGACACAAATAGTAGTTATGCCTGGTGAGCTTCGTATATGTTGTTTTTAAATTTTCAATTTTGGATATCAAGTACTATTAATTCCTGGTTCAGTGCTTGCATCTCAGCCATCTTAACAATCTGAAAACTATACTTTTTCACATTAGGCAAAAATCTTCTTTAAAAATTTAATGGACCAGTAGCGTAGCTTAGTGGTAGTGTGCTTGCCTAGCATGGACAAAGACCTGGGTTCAATTCCTCAAGACCACATACATAGAAAAAGCCAGAAGCAGTGCTGTGGCTCAAGTGGCAGAGCTATAGCCTTGAGCAAAAAAGTGTCCAAGGACAATGCACAATGCCCAGGATCTGAGTTCAAGCCCCAGGACTGGCAAAAAAAATAAAAAGAAAAGAAAAAGAAATTTATCTACATTATCTAATATAACTTTAGAAATAAAGTAGAGATTTTAGTGTAAGCTGCTCCAGAGGCAAACTCTGAGGTTACAATTTAGTTTCAAGAAGTATATTTGGGAGATGATCTTAGGAAAGAGCAATAAGGAAAAAAGAAGTTAGAGGAGTCGGTGGGAACAGTATAAGACTAGGCAACACTTATAGAGTACCGCCATCACCTCCAGGAAATCACTTTCCTGTGGAACTCCTCACTAGATAAAATTAAGCAAACCTGTCTTCATCCCTTGGCTGTGCATGAAAATACTTAAAATCAAATCAGCACAATACTTTCCTTTGGAAAATGAAAACTTCATGTAAGACAACTAATAAAGACAATACAGCCTGGAGCACATCTTTCTTGATATTTTTCTGTAACCATTTATAGGAAAAAACTTGAAATGGAAATGAAAAAAAAATCTTTCAGTCTCACAGTTAGAAGCAGAAGGATCAAGGATTTAGCTTTTTTCTTTGATGGGCCTACCTTTTCCTATGTGTTAGATAGATAACTAATTATCCACATCTATATTTTTAAATAAAAAATAATTCAGTAGTTTCTAAAATCAATTAGGATAAAAATCATAAAAAATTATTTTAAAATATATAAAAATTATTCTTAACTGGGCACAGTGGCTCATGCCAGTAATCCTAGCTACTCAGGAGTTTGAGATTTAAGGAACATAGTCCAAAGCCAGCCTAGGCATTAAAGACCTTGAGACTCTTAGCTCCAATTAACCACTAAAATACCTGAAGTGCCGATGTGGCTCTAGGGTTAGAGTGGTAGCCTTGATCTAAAGTGTTCAGGGACAGTGCCCAGGTCCAGAGCCCAAGCCCCATGATCGACAATATATATATATAATATATATATAATATATATATATATTCTTTCCTCATCCTTTCAAGAGCTGTGTGTATGTTTGTGTGTGTGTGTGTGTGTGTGTGTATGTGAGAGAGAGAGAGAGAGAGAGAGAGAGAGAGAGAGAGAGAGAGAGAGAGAGAGAGAGAGAGAGAGACTAATACTTAATTCAAACTGAAGTTCTTAGCCTTCTTGCTTAAGGCTGTAACTACACCATTTGGGCTATGCTATACTGAATTTTTGCTGGTTAACTGGACGTAAGAGTATCTTACTTTTAACTGGACTGTCTTTGAACCCTGGTTCTCAGATCTCAGCCTTTGAGTAGCTACGTTTATAGATGTGAGCTACCAGAGTGCACTGCCCTCCTTCATTTTACTTATTTAATGAACATTTATTGAATACCAGTTCAGTGTTTGGATATACTACAGACTGCAATATACATAAAGAATTTTAGCTTTTAATCTAGTAGAGGCTATACATGTAAAAATTAACTCATTAATTGTAAATGTTATAATAACACCATATTAAGAGTAAGGTACTAGTCTGTATAATTTGTCAGCCTCTGAAAATGGATTTGTAAAGTTCTTGTCATTTTTCAAAATTGTTGACTGATATAAAGTATTTTCAAAATAACCCTGTCCCCTCTGTAGGTTTGGATTTTCCTTCTTTTACCAAAATGAAAATCAACACTAGAACTGAGTTAATATCAAAACTCAGATCACGACTTTTCTTCATTCTTACAGTTGGAGAAGAATATTCCTAATTTTCATGCTAAATTCTTCAGAGCTGCTTATCAGTTGACTTGGGTTTTGGTGAACTTTAAGTTTTTATTGATAGTACTGGAATAGGAAAAATCATACTGATTGTAAATCAAGTGCAACCACGTAAGTAATCTAAGCTACAAAGTTTTCCATGTCAAATGGAATGGTGATGAAACTTACTTTTTCTACTAACACAAGAATATCTGCTACAGAAAACAGATGCAGCATGGAGCTGGAAAGAATATTGCAGACACTTATACAAACGAATGAAAATTGCTGCCTAATCAAGGAAAGTGTAAGTATCCAAGCTACTTTCATCTTTTCAGCTTTCTCACTGTATATCTAAAATAGCTTTTAAAATATTGCTTTGCATTCTTTCTCCCTAGTACAAAAGAACCTGGTATGTAGTAAATTTGCAATGAATATTTGGGAAAGATGCTGGATAGGAAAATCATTTAATAAGTCTAAGGTTTCATCTTGTCAAAAAAAAAATCAAACAACTGGCAAGTTCTCACTTTTCTCTCCATAAACAGAGTAATAAGTACTTTTGAAATAAAAACTCTTCTTATATTAAAAAAAATCAAGCCTTGGACTGTGCTTTCCTCAGTAACAACTGCAGAATTTCCAAGCTCTTGCTCAGAAACTGTGCAGAAAAGCAATTTATTCAAAAAAAGAGAAAACAGCCAGGCATAGTGGCTCATGTCTGTAATCCTAGCTACTCAGAAGGCAGAGATCTGAGGATCAAGGCTGAAAGCCAGCCCTGGCACAAAAGGACCTGAGACTCTTACCTCCAGTTAACTTCTGGAAAATGGAAAGTGGGACTTGGCTCAAGGGGTAACGACAGCACCCAGGCCAAGTTCAAGCTCCCTGACCGAGAGAGAGAGAGAGAGAGAGAGAGAGAGAGAGAGAGAGAGAGAGAGAGAGAGAGAGAGAGAGAGAGAGAGAGAGAGAGAGAGAGAGAGAGAGAGAGGGAGAGGGAGGGAGGGAGGGAGGGAGGGAGGGAGGGAGGGAGAGAGAGTCATCCAAAAGGTGCATGGTATCCTTAATATGTGGCTATTATATCCAAACAGTACAAGAGCGAGGACTCAATATTTGTGTACCCAATGCTCTGGACATGGTACTGGAAATATAAACACAACTGCATAGACATAAAAATTTATGATTCTATAGACATGTTTTATTACATAGATTAATGTGTACATATGACATACAAACCCTCAACCTAATTTTAATTATGTTCTAAAATCTAAGTGTCAGTAATTGTATATAGAGATTCCCTTCTTGAATACTGTTTGTTAAACACATCATTTGAAATATAATGTAAAAAATCAATGTTAATAAATTCTTTAATAAAAATGCAGTTCATCTTTAAAAAATTAGTCTTATTAAAGTAAGTTACACATTAAATGTTAAAGTAAGCTTCACATCCTGTAGAAGCCAGTTATATATTTCTTTTATTTCCCAGCTAAGGGTTGAAATAAACCATAAAATGTTGAATTAAATAAAGGAGCTAGTAAGTAAAATATGCATCACAAAGAAAACTTCATCAAATAAATGATAAAGTAGTTGCTTCACATTCTCTGATTGCTTCACTCACAGTCAAAGTCAATGATCAATATTCACTGGGCTAGGTCCTGCACGTTGTCCAACCTGCAATCCACATGCCAAAGTAGCTTGTCACTACACTCAGAGTAGCTATCAGTGTTTTTAGAAAATGCCCATTATTCCTGCAGATCACATCCATAGTCTATTTCTTATATTTCTGCTGGAAGAATAACCTACCCTGATTCACAGAATCTAAGCCCTCCCTCTGACAAGGCCAGAAAGTTTTAAGCAGGATAGAATACCCTCCCTACCCCAGGAACAAAAGCTCCACCTAAACAAAGGTACAATGAAGAGTCTGAACGAAGTACACACAGTAGATTTTTATTCAGTTTATTTGTAGCTGAAGCAGAAAACAGCATCATATTGAAAGAAAGAGATGGAGGGGGAGGTCTGAGAGGTGGAGAAAGGTGGCAAAGGAGAAGAAAGGAAATAAAGTACTATAAACCCAGTAACCATTGTTGTGAGTGATCAGGACTTGGAATTTGAGCATGAGCTCAATAGTAAGTGCCTTTGGGTTGCTGTGGCAGGAAAATAGGTGAGCTGCATGCTGGTGGAGAACACCTCTGTCACTAGGGGGCAGAGAGAGAATCTGCTCACTAGAACTATACAAGCTACTTTTCATTTCTGAATCAGCTCATCTTGCCTGGTTCACACAGCTGTTCTTCGGCCCTGAATTGCTGAATTACTGTGGTAGCCTGAGTGTGTATCTTTCCTTCCGTGCAAAAGGAACCTAACACCACTACTTCTGAGAAGTATCTTTATATCCAGCTAGACTATTAATGTGGTAGCAGCAGCAAAACTGCATCACACATAACAATGTAAACATATTTTTTATTTATTCTATTCAATTAATTTGCAAAGAATTATACTACACCAATAAAAAGAAAAAAGTCCATGGAAATTTGCTATATATTTCAAATCACAAAAAATATTATCTCCAAAAATAGAAACATGCACTTAATTTGAAGATACATATTTTTCCTAACTAACTCAGGAGTAAAAACAACGAACAAACTTATGACATGGTATTTCTCTTTCCTTACAAGGAAAATACAGCACATATAATTTTATTATGGTTTCTTTAGTACTGTAGCGCTTAAGGCATTTGGTGCTTTTTTTTTAAGATGGGGATAAAATAAACATACTGTTACACTACATCACTGTGTCAAGAAAACAAATGTAGTCTCAAGTTTATGGATCCCTCAACACCAGGAATAATTGCACATTTTTCCTAGATTATTCTTAGTAATACATTAGAATATTGATACCAAATTTTACCATACATTAAAATCTCATGGAGTTAAATATATACCTAGATTGTCAACTGTATACCTAAAGTCCAGGGGGAAAAGTAAACAAACTAAAACATTCCAAAACATAAAATGCAGCCTCACCTAAGAGGAGAATAAGAGAAAGGGAAGTTTGAAAGGCAAAGTAGGAAGAGATAGGAGATAGAATGTAAAGGAATTGAAAAAGAAGAACCACAGGGAGAAAAAGAAAGAGGCAGACTAATCCATATAAATGAATCCATACTTCATCTCCACATCCTTTTTTCCAAGCTTCATAATTAGAACTACTGTACAGCCAAAGTAATTTAACAAAGAAAGCTTTTCCATTCTTTCTCAGTGATGTTGGCACCTCTTCTTACTGAGGGCAGTGCTGATTTTTGGAACCCTGAGAGGCGCTCTTTCTTCTCCCTTTAAAAGGGAAGTATCTAATTACATATCCTTCTTTGGGCTTTAACATATAACTGTTAATTTCTTGGTAGCTGTTTGTGAATTCCTAGAACTATACCATACTTCCCTCATCCTTTCCCTCCATAAACTAAAACATGACAAATCCAAACTCACTGACATGAGCAGGCCCAGGCTATAACAAGAACACCTGTTATATCCCTGGGTGTCCACATAATAAACACCACCTGATTCTTCATTGTCCTGTACCCACAAGATGAAGCTCCCTGATGCTTTCTCCTGGATACCCAGAGTTGATCTATTTCCTCCAAAGTGCCTGGAGGTAGTCTGAGAACACTGGACAGGATTCAGCTGTTCACTCATGATAACTCAACTATGTGTCCTGCAGTTGAGAAAACTCACCCAGCACCTGTCCACCTCTTCGACCCTTCAGGCCAGTCTACAAGGACACTGGCAAAGGTTAAAATAAAAAGAAAATTGGAAACTGTAAAGTCATTACTGTAATTAGCATGAATTCATTTAACCAGTATGTGTATGTGTTGTGTGTCAGGGATATATTCACAGAGTAGTTTAAACAACTAACAAAATAGATTCTCAACCTTCAAGGAATTTATGTCCTATTATCTGAATATATAAGCTAAAATTTAGCCTTATATAAAGATAACATCACCATTCATCTGTTACCACAACAAATAATGTGTGTAGTGTAGGGGAAGTATCTGGAATGTTACCTTAATCAGGGAGCTGACAGTACGTACTCTAGAGTGAAAAGAACCAAGTCTAAACTACAGATAGCTGCTCAACAAAGTGGATTGAATTAAAAGGAACAAACAACAAAAGAAAATATTAAAGCCTACATTTTTACTACCAGAGGGAGGGAGTAAAAGGAAGAGTTTGGGGGAGAGACATAAGTAGATAGAACAGGAGAGGTGACATGGTTCAAGAAGAAATTGTATTCATTACCTGACTGATATGACCGTAACTCTCTTTACAATAACAATAAAATAGACTTAAAAAAAGAAGGGCCATGAGTTTTGCCTAGTGGTAGAGTGCTTGCCTAGCATGCATGAAGACCCAGGTTCTTTTCCTTGGTACCATATACATAGAAAACAGCCGGAAATGGTGCTGTGGATTAAGTAGTAGAGCTCTAGGCTTGAGAGAGTCCAAGGACACTGCTCAGGCTCTGATCTCAAGCCCAGGACTGGCAAAAAAAAAAAAAAAAAAGAATAGAAGGTCCAGGCATGGAGGCTCATGCCTATAATCCTACCTACTCAGGAGGCTGAGATCTTGATGATCACTCCTCAAAGCCAGCCTAAGCACTAAAGTCCATGGGAATTTTATCTCCAATGAACCACCAGAAAACCAGAAGTAGCACTGAAGAGGCAGAGGCAGGAGTAACAACCTTGTGATGAAGAGCTCAGAGATAGTGTCCAGGACCAGAGTTCAAGTTCCACAAGCAACAAAAAAAAAAAAAAAAGAAAAGGAAGAAAAAAAGAATGGAAAGGTGATTCAAATAGAAAAGAGTGCTTGTTTAAATACAGCTGATAGATACTGGGGCAGATGATACAGAAATATCTATAGCTAACTCTCAGATAAATATGAAAAGAAATTTGCCTGTTGTCTTAAAATTACACATACCATTATGAACTTTATAAATTCCACTATGTCTAGGGGTGTTATTTCTGCTTTTCTGGTATTCTTGGTTTGTTTATCTGATGTATGAACTGTTTTTTTTCTTTCTTTTTTTTCTAGTTTTAAATTCTAGTCATAATTAAACATAAAGTTCCCATCCAGAGCTTCCTTCCCTCCTTCCCATGCTCTCCTGCCTCTCCTTCCTCCCAGTCCGTCTTTCTTGGTTAGTTGCTGAAAGTGTAATGAAGAGTTGTCATAACTTGATGAGTATCTCTGAGCTGAAATGCAAATTCAAGTTAGTTAGTCATTTTTCCCATGTTCCCAGGGCCAAGGTATAGTAAGGGCCCCAGGAAATTTTAGGACCCTTAAGGCATCTTTCTTAATGCCATGCCTTCTCTTAACTCACACTTCCTAATGCCCACTAACCCTGAACATTTCTGTAGATTATTTTGCTGGGCGAATATGCAATAAGACTTAATCCAATAAGCCTTCAACAGTTATTAGGTTCCTTTTAGTAAATAAAAGTCACCCCCCAGGAATGCTAAAGACTCCTCTTAAACAATCACTAAAGTAGTTAGTAAAATTAAGAGAGACACAAGCAAAATTCTGCCACATGAACAAATATTTGTTACCAAGCAAGCAGAAAACAAGCAAACAAACAAAGCAGCCATAAATGGTGCTCTAATAAACTCTGCGTAGCACTGCGTAGTAACATCATGAGTGGTTGTCTTCAAAACCAATAAAAAAATTTGCTCAAGATAATCATAACTATGTTTCCCAATGGATCGGAGACTGGAGCTGAGGAAAATAAGCAAAAACAAATTAGCAAACATGCTGTTAAAAATTACAAAATTTACTTTTGGCTGGATTCACTCTCTGCACCAGTAAGTAAATCAAATAAGCTTGGAAACAATAAGAATCTCAACATGCCTTTCTGCCCACATGCAAAAAGGCAACAGAAACTTTCCTGGGGAGGAGTCTGAAAGCACTGATCTACAAAAGAGGGATACCCATTGCTAGAGCACTGTAAGCGGAATGGTGAGGTTGAAATTTGTTTATTTGCTTTTTTATTTGATGTAAATCAATAATTGTGCTGACCATCCTAGAGGCAAGACAGCAAGCTCTAAAGATGACTCATGATAAAGCAACAGCAGTGGGCCAAGAGCATGGCCAACAGGTAGAATGCTGGCCTAACATGCATGAAGCCCTGGGTTTGATTCCTCAGTACCACATACATAGAAAAAGATGGAAGTAGTGCCATGGCTCTAGTGATAGAGCACTAGACTTGAAAAAGTCCAAGGATAGTGCTCAAGTCCTGAGTTCAAGCCCCAGCACTGGCAAAAAAACAAAAACAAAAACAAGAAACAGCAGCAGTAACAAACATTAAAGCCCTCTATATATGATATATATAATGTTATATGCTATATATCACATATATTATAGATGAATGTGTACCTGTATATAGAGAGATATGTATATATAATATGCAGGATTTTAAACATCATTTTGCAAGTTTCAGTATTAGATTTTATAGATTTCAAAGACTACACTACCTAAAATTCACTACACCAAATTATCCATGCCCAAATAACTGCTTATCTTCACAACTACTAAAGCTTGTCCTCCTTATATTTCTTGCCTTGAAATGTCAACTCATGAAGTTATGCTCTATTTCTTCCTTTCAATCAACTCTGTGCATCTTGTAACTACAACTAGTGTTATTTTTTTCTATGAGAAAAGTTCAACAATAAATTTCATCTCCTCCCTAACTAGTGTAAGAAACTGATAAGTAGTATGTGCCTTCAGTATTGGACCAGTTCTGCTTTGTAGTTTTTCCTAGTTCTTAGTTTGATCTCCTGTAATGGTAACTCATAAATGCAAACTTTCATTCTGTCATCCATCTATTAAGTATTCTTCCTCGGAAGGTGATTATCTATACTTTCTTGGAACATTAAGTATAATATTTGTGTTCCTTTGTGATTTTCTCCCTTAAAACACCTTAGATTCAATTCTAGTCAATCACTTATAGAGGTCTACCCATTGCTTCCAGTATTTTCAGCCCACTGGACTCAATTCCTCAAAGACTGCTTGCATGAAGTTACATGCAGACCAATCTGTTATCTGTAGATAAGAATTGGTACATATCTGTTATCTGTAGATAAAAATGTTACATGCAGAAATATAATTACTCAAAAGTAAACAAGCCCTTAAAGGCACCAATGGTTATTGATAATACAATTCCAGTCTGTTAGAAATACATCTGACTCCCAAAATAACGTTTTCTAAAGGAAAAAGCAGACAATAACATTAATAGGAAAGATACTGGCAATTGAAAGAAAGACAGGTTTTCAACAACCTATTTTTACAACTTTGGAGAAATTAAGCGCAGAAAAGTCTTTCAAATCATTTAGCTAGTTCACCCACTTGTCTTTACAATCCAAGACAATCCCTTGTTTTTTCACTAATTAGACAAAAGTCATTTCTCATTAAGTCTCTATGTCCTTTTTTATATTCTCATTACTTGTTGGAAGTAAGAAGTGCTAATTCTTCAAAAGCTTCAAACATTTTATGTTAGGTGAAAAGTAAAATCCATTATGTATACCAGAAGGACCAAAGAATAGTCTCTTCTCTTGGCCAGCATTCTATCTCCTCTCTTGGTCAACATGATCAATCTTTTAAATGGATACAAAGAATAAATGAGGGCAGGCACTCATGGCTCATTCCTATATTCAGGAGGCTGAGATCTAAGGATCAAGGATCTGAGGATCTGCCAGTTGAGGCTGAAAAGTCCCCATGAGATATTATCTCCAATTAACTACTCAAATATGGAAATAGTGCTGTGATTCTAGTGGTAGAGGATTAGGTACAGCCTTGAGCACAAAAACAAAGGGAAAGCACCCAGCCCCTGAGTTCCAGCCCAAAACCAACCATAAAAGGAGTGATAAGGAGAAAAGATTCATGTCACTTAACAGCTCAAAGCTTATTATAATGGCAAGAAAATACCATAATTACGCTTTTCATAACAAAACATGGAGTCACCTATGAATTTAAATTTAACAAGTACGAAGTACAACTACAAACTACCAACAGGTTTATGTGAAAGTCCTGGTGGCACTGATAAAGGAATAAAGCTCACATCTGCTTAATAGCAGAAAAAAAATCCTAAGTCCCTCAGTTTTGTTCTCAAACATATGCATGTGAGACATCATTAATATTACCTCCTGCAGAAATAAAAGTTCTTTATGTAGAACTCAAAATGAATTCTGTAAAACACCCACTCTTGAAAGAAGCAGATGCTTTACACACATAGATAAAATGGTTCCACATGGGCAAACATGTTTGGAAAATACTTGGATAAAAATATTAAGCAGTTTTTAATGTATTTTAAGATTATGTGTTGAAACCTCAAAGCATACAATTAACATGATTCCTTATTTTATATCACATAGACAATAATTTTCCTTGGGATATCTCCAAAGTTTTATTCATAATGCTGTCACAAAAAATGGTGAGAGTTGGTTTCCTCATTAACAATGAGAATGCGTTAATTGCAACAACTAAATCCTTGATGGAAATGTAGAAAGACATGACAGGCAACTGGTCATGAGCATGTAATTCAGATTCCTAATGATGCTGTGAAATAATTTTTATATTTAAAAAATTCAACTGACAATTTAAATCTGCATTTAGAAAGAATATGATGTCATGAAAAAGAAAACATAATTAAAGTTGGAAAGGCAGGCAATCATAATAGAAGCTACATTTTGACAGAGCACATTTGCGTTAAGGAAAAGTGTTACTGCACATAAATGACTTGAACATAGTCCTAAAGGAAAGCTGTCTCCATCCATCATAATAGAACAATTATCACTATTTACATAAAAGGCATGGAGAGCACTTAGCTGCTTTCTAAATCAGGTTTTCAAAAGCTGCATAAATGGGTATCAATTTTCACTAATACAGCTTCCTTTGCTTTCAATTAATCTGCAAAAACAATTACCTAGGTGTTTTAGGTGTAGACATCTGAAAACTCATAACATCAAATGTTTTATATCAAATATCTCTTTTTTTCCCCCTCTGTGATCACATCAAAGTCACAGTGAATGTTTTTGTTTCTTTGCACATTAATGACCCAAAGGTTCTACAGGAGCTGATTTTTTTCATATATTTTTATTGTAATTAATAGAAGGGTTACATTATATTTGCCAGATAGGAGGTGTATTAATTCACATACATTGATACCCTTTCTCATGTCTTGGTCCCCATTTCCCTCCCCCTCACCTCCACCCCTCATCTTGTTTTCCCCCCTTCCCTATCCAATTTCAAATAACAAAATACAAATATATCCAATATATACAGGAGCTGATTTATATTCCTAACCCCGCCTCAGCTCCATTCCATCTCTAGAATACTGTCTGCTGTATCTCAAGCTAGGGTTATTCCTGTTTTATGGTCCATGTGATGTGGTATGTGTGTCCTTTAGCTACATCACTGACCTCAGGTTCCACCCCACAACCAAAGATTCTAATTTAAATAATTTAATGTTTCTTTAAAATGATCAATAAAACTGGAAGAGGGAAAAGGGTGATTTTGTTCAAAAATAAATATACTCATTACCTGCCTTATGAAATGGTAACCCCTCTGTATATTAGTTTTATGATTACAAGTTAAAAACTTACTGAAAATATAAAATGAAATGATCAATGAAAAGATACCTAAGGAAGAGAATCTGAAAAAAAATGATCAGCATAAATAAAGATATGCACACCTTACCAAAGACACTGGAAACCATGTAGAATTTAGCATTTACCTTGTAACACTTAACATTTAACATTTCATGGTTAATATATCTACAATTGTCATCTGCTCAATGCTTCTCAGTGTGGTGACCTTTCAAGCAAAAGCTTTAAATTGCTCATTTATTGGGGGAATAATTAGCTTTTCAGGTTTATACAACCAGAAAAAGTCTATGATTGCTTTGAGTGATTATAGTTTTCAATCGTTTGGTAACTAAAACATGTGTGGTACATTAAAATCAAGACTGCTATTTGGGCCATTTATTTTTCAATTTTTAAAATCAGATATTAAAATGGATTCTAAATTTCCACAATAAAATTACTAGAAAATAGTTTTGTTTTGCTGTTCTGCATTTAAATAAATGCGCTAGGCTTTCTATGTTTCCAGAAACTGAAGCCAGTTTCCTCTTACAATCCTTTCTTGGTGTCTTACCAGACAAGAACACTCAACAATATAGGAATCACATGTCGTGTACAACTTGACCCACCTCTAACACAAAAGGCCCCATCACTGACTTAGTCAAGATTAATAATTCCATCCATCTTTCTCTTAGGAAATCAGAATGATGGTTTCATGGGTGGAAATAGCCCCACTCCCCTCACTGCCAAAAAACTTGCCACTCATTCACAAGGAAGTGGATGATTCTATAGCGAATCTTGTTGAGTGAGAAAAGTAAAGACCAAAGGAACAAAAGGCACATGGTATCCTTAATATGTGGCTATTAGACCCAAACAGTACAAGAGCAAGGACTCAATTTTTGCATACCCAATGCTATGGACATGGTTTTGGAAATATAAATACAACTACATAGACATAAACACTATGACTCTATAGACATAATGTTATATTACATAGATTAATATGTATCTATGACATACAAACTCTCAGCCTAATTTTAATTATGTTCTAAAATCTAAGTGCCAGTGATTGTACATAGAGATTCCCTTCTTGTATACTTGTTTGTTAAACACGTCCTTTGAAATATGATGTAAAAATCAATGTTAATAAATTCTTTAACAAAAAAAATTTGCCACTGTTGAGGAATCCAAGATTTGATGCCAAAAAAAGAAAAGATGCAATAACAAGCTAGGAATGCTTTGAGTAGTTTTTAGCTAGTACAGAAAACAGTAATTGCTTGAAAAATCAGTGTCAGGTAAAAACATAACACTGTCTATGGTGTTTAATTGGTAGTCTTTAAGACCTATGGTAAATAAATACAGATTTTGGGGTTGAGATTGGAAGTCTCTCCCTCAAAGTTATTAGTCATTTCGAATAAAGTTAAGTCAATTTTGTCCAGGATGCACTCTGTAGTCAACAGTGATGCTATTTATAAGATCAGAAGCAGAGACTCTAAAAATGATGTAAATGATATCATCAAAGTACATCAGTGAGAGACTAACTGCAGGCTGTCCATCAAAGGGAACTTGAGATCAAGAGAGAACACACTATACTGCCAGTAGGGAAACAAAACCCTCCAACTTCAAGGAGCTCTCAAGGTGCTACAAAATGTCAACGAGTCATAATAATGAAGAAATTTTTAAACAACTATGTTCATAAATTACTGAACAATCAGAATACAAATATTCTGCATTTAGCTAGTCTCTGGTGTTTATCTCCTGTATTTTCTTACCAATTCTTTCTTCTTTGCCATCAAGACTTAGATATTTGTCTTTAATCTTAAAGTTTGCCAGTGCACGAGCAACCTCTCAAATTAAAATGAATTAATCAGTAGATGAGTGAAATCATTCCCTCTCGAATCTATAAGGAAAAACAAATGGCAACTAGTGTATGCGTAACACTTACTTTCTCTTTATAAACCTAAGCCAGTAAGAAATACATGAAAATTCCATGCAGCTCATCATACCTACAACTATCAATCCACCACCTATACTCAAAGCAATAAAATATGCAAATGTTCCAAACTGAACTTAATTTTTTAGTCTAATCAAAGGTTGTGATTTTGTATGGTGTAAATGCAACAAAGAAAGCTGATAACAACAAAAAATGCATCCAATAACAAGCTGTAAAAGTTTGATTTAGATAGAGTATGAATTATTAGGCAATACCTTATTTCAGTGTTTTTCCTTTCAGTTTAATGGCTGTTAAACACAGTCTATTCCATTTCTCTCTACTTCATAGCACATATACTCCACAGACTAAATAATAATTAGGTATTGCTTTGCATATCACCATATCTCTAACAGTTGGTAAAGTGCCAATCATAAAACTGTAACATATTTGTTAATATAATAAATTCATGTCTAAAATATGTAAGCAAATGAGTTGGTGGCTCATGTCTGTAATTCTAACTATGCAGAAGCTGAGATTTGAGAATCATGGTTGGGCGCCAGCCTGGGCAGAAAAAGTCCACAAGACTCTACCTGTAATTGATCATTGAAATGCCAGAAGTAGAGCTGTCACTCCAATGAGAGCCTCAGCCTGGACTAAAAAAGCTAAGGGACAGTGCATACCTAGGTCCTGGGTTAAACACGAACACACACTGACATACATAGACACGCACACACACACACACACACACACACACACACACACACACACACACACACACTCCAAGGAAATAAAAGGATTATGGATACCATTTTACAGATCCTTCAAAACATTTGGAAATTTTATGCATTTTTTTCTTTTCAAATCCATTTTAACTTCATTTAATAAATGTAATAAGTTAATAATTTATCTATGAAGAAAATTACAATGGACAAACTTTCTGACACTCCTTTATAACTGTCTTAGCATAATTATGCCAGTTTTTGAAAATAATAACTAAAAATTTTAGTTCCCTTCTCAAAATAAATATAATCAGCTAGACGCTGGGGCTCATGCCTGCAATCCTATCTACTCAGAAGTGAAGATATGAAGATTGTGTTTTGAAGCTACCTGAGCAAGAAGGTCCATGAGACTCTTACCTCCAATACACTATCAAAAAAAAAAAAATCCAATGTCAGCAACAAAATCAACCGGAAATGGAACTGTGGCTCAAGTGGTAGGGTGCTAATCTTAAGGATAAAAAAAGCTCAAGGTTAGTACTCAGGCCCTGCTTTCAAATGCCAGGATGAACATAAAAAAAAAAAGTACAACCGAGTCCATTTCTGCACAGACAATAGTGCTGCTGTATTTGTTTGTTCATTTGTTTTGAGAGGACAGGGCAATCTTGGGGTTTAACTCATATTTGCCATGAAGGCACTCTATTATTTGAACCATATGACTGAGCAGAACTTTTGTGCTATTAGTTAATTTTTTGGAGTAGAAACAGATTTCCAGTATCAGCACTCTTAATTAAATTAGTGAATTTACAAGAAAGACTCATTCAATTGGTGTTTAAAGAAAGCTTACTTTTAGTTATCATCATATAAAATACTGTATAAAATTATAATCTTAAATATATAATTAAATATTTCTTCCAGTAATTATTTATTTTGCTCATCTTATTTCAAGGAAATAAGAAAACATCAGAGTAACAATTCCAGAACACATATACACATTACCTTTACTTATTTAAATTTTATGGTTTTCCTATCCAGACATTTTAAATATCCTACGGTTATTATCAAAGGTAAGAATAATATTTCTAGATTACTTTAAATCATCTAAAATATTGTTATTGTCTCAAATATGGTTTTCATGTAAATTTATTTCTTGATAAGTCATTTCATGGTTGCTTTTTTTTTTCAATAGGGGTGATATTTATTTCAATTGATTTTTAAATATGAAGAAGAGGAAACCACACAGTTGTTTACAGATACAAAGCAAAGTATCTGCTCTGAGAAAAGGAGAGGACAAGTCTCTGAAAGCACAGTAAGATCACAGCATACAAATACACAGATCACAATAAAAGGAAAAATACATAGCACCCACTTTGAACCTGGGACTTATGGAATACAAAACCATGTGAAGTAAATTTCTGCCTTTTAAGCCAGAGGGGAGAAGGAAGGAAGACACAAAGAAAGAGATGCAGAGGGAATGTAAGTACACAAAGTAAGTCTGCTAACATATAAATACATATAAATGTATTTGGTAATGGGACGTGATAACTTAGAGGACCCTAGACATTCACCCATGAAACAATCAGACAAAGGAAGATATCACTGGGGAAAGAACCCAAAGGCATAACTCCCCTGAACTTTAAAAATATTGTTTATCAAAATGAATACCAAGAATCAGAAACATGATTAAGTTATTCTTGGTAGTGCTGGTGATGTTTGTGTGTCCATTTTCTTTTTCTTTTTGGATTTTTTTGTTGTTGTTGAAAGGTGGAGGGAGGGGGGCACAGAAAGGGAGGAAGGATGTGTGAACAGATGCAATCATGACATTCTTTATACACTGTGTGGAAAATGCAATGAATCTTTTAAGCAGGGACTGGAGGGGAAAAAGGAGAGCAGTGAAGGAGCAGGTGATATTATCCAAAAGAGAAATATACATGTTAACGGAATTATGAAATTTTAATCCCTCTGTACACACACCTCAAAAACAATTAAAAATATATAGTAACAGTTATCACTCATACAACTTTTTACAGATTTAGAAAGACATCATTAATCCTCTTAAAATTTATCAACCTCTTTTGTTATCATCAACAAGAATAGAAAGTAGCATGGACCTTTCTGCTTATAAATCATTAATAATAATGAACAATATTTCTTTTGAAAAATGAAATGATATACCAAAGTGATTTTTTTGTCTGCATCTTCAGTGGAATTAACTATTTGTGGTATCTCAAGTCTCGTAATTCAAGAAAGTGTTCATTAAAAATAATGTGTACATTCATGCATGGATGTACAAAACATTACTGTAAAAAGCATTAATCAAAACATTGTTTTTATTTATTTTTCTGTTTTTCTACAATAGTATTAAAATTGACTCCAGGAAAATGAAGTCTTATGAAACATCAGAACATTTTGCCCACATTCTGGTGAGACTGTATCATGGATAACTATTTATGTTATCTTTACTTTTTGAAATCTTTATAGATTTCTATCTTCAGACAATCCTGAACTTTTTCTTCTTTCTCCTAATCCTCAAAGCCAAACAAAATCATCACTCATTTTCACGATTGCTTGTGAAGGAGTGTTAGATCCCACATGACAAATGTGGATTTGATTAGATGGCTAACTTGACATTCTGTCCTTACTATCTTCAAGATTTGGTAGGATGATAGCTCACTATTTTGACATCGATTTGAAGCTATTTAAGTAGTTTGACATTTCATACAAGAGTTTTCTTTCCCTATGAGAGAAAATCAACCCTAGTAACCTCTCCTACCATACCTACAGCAGCACTCTGCAGTATCTGACATTCACTATTCTGTTCTCCTTGGGTCATATTCTTTCTGCACAAATCCCCAATACCAACATCCTTCTATGATTGTTTTTCATGCTGCCTTCCTGGTCTACTGTGCTAGTCTCTTCACTTCTCTGAAACACTCATGGTTGCTTATTTTTCAATTCATGTATTAACTCCTAATTTTATTGTAACTTTTCTCTCTAAGAAGCACCTTTGTAGAGTATAATAGCCAGGCACTGGTGGCTCACACCTGTAATCCTTAGCTACTTAGGAAACTGAGATCTGAGGATTGCGGTTCAAACACAGCGTGGGTACAAAAGTCTGTGAGACACTTATCTTCAATAAACCACCAAAAAACTGGAAGTGGTACCATGGCTTAAAGTGGCAGAGCACTAGCATTGAGCTGAAGAGCTCAGAGACAGCTCCCAGGCCCAGAGTTCAAGTCCTTTGACAGACCCTCCTGACAACACACACACCAAAAAAAAGGAGAAAAAAAGCATAATAATGAAGAATGTGTTAACATTTTCCTTGGTAATTCAGAAACTAAGCTTTGTCTGCCTAGGCTAGCTAGAGTCTCAGAGCTCAATCTTCTTAATAGCTATTTCAGGTTTGGGCTATCAGCACTTGGTTTTATTATCCTGTTTTTGAAAGTTTCCGTATATCATTAGCTTTACTAGGAGGATATATTTAGAGATAAATGGACACTTCAATTATCATTTCGATGTTGCCAAGCCTACTTCCTTGGACCCCAAAGTGGTGGTAATTTTAGAACATGCACTTGTGGTCTCCACAATATAGAAAGAGGTGCACATAAATAATGAAAAACAATATTTGCCAACTTCTCTTCCATTATTGATAATGGTTAAAAGTTGAAGATTGTTTCAAGCCTTAGTTCAGGACTCAACAATTCTTAGGGTGTCTCCTCATATTTTTAGCTGGCAATGGCACTCAGTTTTGCTCTTACTTTCCTTTGCTTTGCCATAGTTACTTTTCATCTTGTCTTATTTTATGCTGTTGTCATTCAGAAGTTCTCTTCAAATTACTGTTTCCGTTCTAATTAAAATTATTCTTCCTATTTCATATCTGTCTTACTAAAGAATACTTCCAATTAGTCTTTTCTGTGTTTCTTTTTCAAATTACATTCCATTCTCTGCATTCATTTCCTAAAAACTGATTGTCAAATTCCATCCATTCTTTCAAAGAATGAGACTGTGTTCTGACTTTTTCATGGTATTGTTACACTCATTCTGGTCTGAAATTATTAGTTTAGTGTCCAATATCCACTCAATTTGTATTCAGTACTACATTCTTGGAGCTATTTCAAGGATGTTGAAACTTGGCTTCACTTTGAAATTAATTTATGGTCAGAACATGTTTTTCTTGTTTGTTTTTTCTAACCTCTACAATGCTTAGTATGCATTCATGGAAATGATACTGTATCCAGTAGATATTTGCTGACAAGTGCATCACAAAATGAAGATGATTTGTTTTTCACAATCATTCTCATTAAGTATGCACTGAACAGATGACTAAGTAATATAATCATGTTCGAAAACCTATTATAATTTACTAGTATTAAAGTTGTTGGGGCCGGGAGTTTGGCCTAGTGGTTAAAGTGCTTGCCTAGCATGCATGAAGACCCAGGTTCGATTCCTCGGTACCACATACATAGAAAAAAGCCGGAAGTGGTGCTGAGGCTCAAGTGGTAGAGCTCTAGCCTTGAGAAAGTCCAAGGACAGTGCTCAGGCCCTGAGCTCAAGACCAGGACTGGCAAAAAAAAAAAAGAGTTAAAGTTGTTATGCTATAAATTTCATCTTTTAAGTTAGTCAAGACGGAGGAAATTAATGGAATATAATAAAAGAATTAACTTCCTAAAATACACTTTATGCATTTATGAAACTTTTAACAATAAAACATATACATTCTTTTTAAAAAAAACAAGAAAGTAACAAACAGTATCTAAACTGGAAAATGCAAGCTATAACTCATATCTTTATTCCCAGATAGGAAGTTCTTTGTTAACAGATAAAATGAAATGTGAGTAAAGAGAAATTTGGGTTTTTGTCTTTCACCTATTTATTATTTGAATTCTTCAAAGAACTTTCAAAAACAATGATGTAGTAAATCCACTATGATGAATACATATAAAAATAATTACATTTCTTCTACATGTTAACTATAAAATTTCAGAATGAGATTAAGTAAACAATTTCATTTACATTAAAATCAAGGCTAAGAAAACAAATTGTATAAATTTACTAAAAATAAAAGAGCAAGCATAGTGGTACACATTTGAAATTCCATCTATTTAGTAGGTAAAGACAGGAGCATCACAAGTTAAGGATTAACTGAAAGGAAGTGATCCCCTAACTTAGAAACAAAATAAGGACAAAAAAGCACTTCAAAATATTCTTGTTCTGTGAAGATTTAATAATGTTTAAATGATATCTCATGTAATGTCCATCAAAATGTTTGCTGCTTTCTTAAAGAAACTGACAATCTAATACTACAAACAGGATAGAGGTCTCAGAAACTGGAAGCACCAAAATTGTTTAAAGGACACAAAAAAAAACAAATAAAATAGAATATACTCTTCAATCTTTAAATTTACTACAAAGCTCCAGTAATTAAGACACTTGGTATTATCATAAAACTAGACATATAGATCAATGAAGTAGAACTGAGAGGCCAGAAATAAACCATTACATGTGTAGTCAATTGATTTTCTGCAAGTGTGTATAGACAAATCAACAAGGAAAGAAAAATACTCTTTTGAGTGCTCATAAAACTGGATATATACATGCAAAACAATGAAGTTGTACCCCTATAGTATATTCTATGCCTAATATCATTCATAATAGACTTCTTAGAATTAATTAGAGAAATGTTCATGACTAGGCAATGCTTTCTCAGCTGTAACACTGAGAAGAAAAGCAATTATACATCTATACATGTTATATAAGTAAATTTTTTTGATTCCAGGAAATATGCTTCTCTTTATGCCCCAAGAAAGTGAAGACAACCAATTGAATGTCAGGAAATGTTTGCAAAGCACATTTGGCCAGAGAAGAACTCAGTTACAACAACAGATCAGAACACACATTTCTTCAAACACAATGTGGCCAGTGGTCACTTGAGAAGATTCTCAATAACATTTGCTATTAAATGAATGTGAATTAAAGCCACAAAGGGATCCCATTCATACCTATTAGGATGACTCAAGGAAAACAGGATAGATATTAATAATCATTGACAAGTAGGAAAAAAAGAGAACCTATATACCTTTTTATTGCAAAAATAAAGTTTTTAGGAGGGGGAAGGGAAATAGGGACAAAAACATAAGAAAGGGTATCAATGTGTGAGAAGTAATGTACCTACTACCTGGAGAATGTAACTGTAACCCTTCTATACATTACCTTGATAATAAAAAATAAAATGAAAAAAATAAAGCCCTTAAAATATAGCACATACAGTTACCATGTGACTCAGAAATTCTACATCAAGTTATATGCATGAGTTTATATCACTATGGTACTACTGTTCTTAGATATATGTAAAATAATACTAAAGAAAGTTACATACAATTCATATATCTGACTATATAGAAATTATTTCTATTAAAACAAGTATTCTGATTGTTGTTCTTAATATATATGTTGTTGTTCTTAATGTTCATGTGTTATTTCTTTTCTCTTTTCCCCCTAATAGTTAATCTCATGTAGTTACTGTATCTGACTTAGATAGCTGGTATATGTTTTGTTTATTTGAAATAGGAAAGGGAAGGGGGAAATAAGATGATTGGGAGGAGAGAGAGAAACGGGGACAAAAACATGAGAAGGGGTATCAATATGTGAGAAGTCATGCACCTATACCTGATGAAAGTAACTGTAACCCCTCTATATATTACCCCAACAATAAATAAAATAAATAAAACTTGTGTTCTTAACAAGTTTGTCAATAGATATCCCTTCTCATCATATATTTCTCAAAAGGTTCATAATAACTCACTTCTATACTGAATTTTATTTCCTTTGTTGTATTAACATTTAGAATATTTCCACTGGAAGAATATATAAGCCAGCATAAGTTAATAACAATTTCTAAAGTTCACTTCCATAGATGGTTTTTATACTTTAAAACAATCCAAGAATTATGGGAGACATCACATGTTAATTAATAGCATAGAGATATGAATTTATCCTATTGCTTTTCCGACCTCTTTGAAGCTTAGACAACTATATGTGTGGACTGTTCCTACTGGTTTATTTTAATTAGAAGTCATATGATCCACAGAAAACTGAAAAGTGCTTCTCTAATAGTGTAGCAGATAGGCATGGTGGAACATACCCCAGCTCCTTAGGACACAAACACAAATGGATTTTGAGTTTGAGGCCATCCCTGGCAAACTTAGACTTTACCTCAAAATAAAACAAAATATCTGAGCATAGCAAACATGAAGCCTCAGATTCAATCTCCAGTGTCACAAAGGGAGACAGAGACAGAGAGACAGAAAGAGACAGAGAGACAGCAACAGAGAAGGAATGAGAGAGAGGAAGGAAGGAAGGAAGGAAGGAAGGAAGGAAGGAAGGAAGGAAGGAAGGAAGGAAGGAAGGAAAGAGGAAAGAGAAAAAGAAAACACGAGATGGGAGAAAGAAAAAAGGAAAGAAGGGAGGAAGATAAGGGATGCAGTGTGACATCATGCTTGGAGGTTCCATGTGTCTTGAGTCCTTTGGTCAAGACTCCCTCTGTCACTACAACATATGTTATGGGTAAAGATATTATTATAAGTAACTAAATATATACTTCTTAATGTTCTGATGGTACGCAAACCATCAACATATAACTTCAGTTACTAACTTTTCTGAGAGCAGATATTTGACAACAAAGTAACAGTACATGTTTAGCCTATAGACCAACGCTATTTTAGCAACTGAGAAGAACAAAAATCACTCCTTACCTGGAAAACCTTGTTCATACTGCAACTTGTCAAATGCTCACTGTAGATTGTTAGTACTATCATTTCAAAAAAAATCTAAAATTTGTGTTATTTTTAAAAACTGTTATTAGTCCTCATTAGAAATTGATGTACACCAGCATCTAGTAGTTACTAAATGACTACTCTGGTAAACATTTGGAGGGATTAATTGACTCACTGGGAGGTCTCTTAAACCTGGAGATTTTGCGATTGGACTCAAGCCAACGATTCCATTAGAACATGTGGATTTAACACTACTTGGGATGGAGCATTTAATCTTATAGAGGCCTGATACGATGTTAGTAGAACTGGAACCTAGAAGACAGGAATTACTTCTGCTTTCAGTGTCCAGTTAAAAGGCAATTCCAGATACGTATATTAAACTATAGCTTCCCATCATAATAGATCATATTAAATTCTGCTAAAGAATGTGCTCAAGGCAGGACCATTTACATTTTGTATGATGGCTTTAGATTGCAAATCCCCCAAAGCACTGAAGACCCCATAGCTCTCTGCATATAGCATCAGGCAACGTGACACCCTCACTACTGTATATTCAAATAATGTTAGGGGTTATTGCTATTACTAGACTTTGAAAGAATAAAGAGAAATGCTATTTCAGAAAGGAAAGATACCAAAATACATCAATTTTCTCCTCTCTTCTATAAATTCTGCCCCTCTTTATTGACTTCTTTATTCATTGTTGTATCTCTTTAATTTTTAAATAAAATCTATCGCCACTTTGTCCCTTTGCCCATATTTGAGAAATCTTTTTGAAAAAAGGTATTACCTACAGTACATACATTTCCTCAGGTGAAACCAGAGCAATTTCCACTCACCACTCTACTTCTGAAGCTAGTAATCACATTCAATCACGATTTCCTTAGCTTCTTTTGCCACTTATTAACAACAGTGACTATTTGTTTTTTTATGAAATCTGTTACTGACTTCTCAGATACTATTCTGTCTTAGTTGCCTCTCATGATCTCCTGTAACACCTAATAGGTTAGCTGAGGTACAGTGAAATTCCTTGAAGGAATGAGGTGGGCAAGTAAAATTAAAAAAAAAAATTGTGGAAGTCATTGTTTCGATGTTTTGTCCGACAGCAGGAAGATCCAACAGTGTAAAATGCTTAGTATGGTGTGATGCTAATGACTTAGGGAATGTGGTCATGCCTAACTGCAGGCAAAGAGGGGCCATCTGCTTCACCACAGCCCTACAAACCGTCAGGAAAACAATAATGGGTCAATTTTTTCAATATCATCCCGAGGAATTAAACATATACATTTCTGGCAGAACTTAAAGTTCATTATTCTGAGGTCTTTAAAAAATAAATATTTATAAAGGTTGTTTAAGAGTGTTGGCAAAAAAATCATTATTCATGAAAATAAGATTCTCATTCTTTTCATAAAATTAATAAGCACATTTCTGAAACAAGCATATTGCAAGAGATGATTATTTTGCAAGACATCTGCTTTAAAGAATGTTCTCTAAATATGAGTATATACAGACAGATGTAGGTAGGTGTGCACACATATGTATGTTCATGCACACACACACACATATATGTATAAATGTAGAAGAATGTATTATCTATGTTTAGTGTCTGACCAAATATGTTCTAGTCCTATGCAAATTGATAGCCAGGACAGGACATTCAGAAATAACTACACAACTCGATTGGTTAGTGCTTAGAGAAAATCAGAAAGGCTCTCTCTCTTAATTTGAAATTGCTTCTGGGTGTCTCTCCCCTCCTATCTCAGCCTGAAACACAAATATCAGGAGTCAGTCGTTTCCCAAGCCTCAAAGAAATACGCATTCATCTTATCATGAAACCCTTCACTATCTTGTCTCTCACAAGTAGGTCAAATCTTCTTTTCCAGAATCCATTTTCCATTGAATCACATGTTAACATTTTATAGCACTTTTAAATAACAATTAGCAGGCCAGATGGCGTAAAAAACACAGTCCCACTTAATCAGATTTTGGTTTCTGATTAAGTATCCATTCCTAATTTCTTCTTTTTAATCAAGTCATAATTCAATCAAGAATTCACTACCCTTGACGAATTTTGTATTCACAAGCTGGCTTATAAAAAGTTTAGTGAATTCATTAAATTTTAAGAGAAATTTGCACTTAGACTGCAATAAAGATATTCCTAAGCTCTCTGTTAAAGAAAAAATGTCAACATAGGGATGAACATAGGGAATGTTCATTATAATGAGCATTCTTCACTTAAGAAAATCTTTGTAAGATCTCATATTTTGAAATTACTGCGAGAGAGTAGGAGAAACACCAGAATATATAGCCATAGTCAGAAACTTTTTTGAAGAGTCCCAGAGGCACAGAAAATAAGAGAAACATGACAAATTGGATAGCATTAAAAAATGTTTCTGCACAGCAAAGGGCATACCTACTAAACTAGAAAGACAGCCAACATACTGGGAGAAGCTCTTTTCAAGATTATAGTCAACAAAGACCTAATATCCAAAGTATACAAGGAGCTTAAGAAATTAACCCTTTTATCACAACTAATAAACCAATGGACTAATAAGCAAAGGAGAAATAAGAGTAGCAAATGAACATATGAGGAAATACTCAACATCCTTTTCCATAAAGGAAATGCAAATCAAAAGAACATTGAGATTCTCTGTCACCCCAGGTAGCCTGGTCAATAAAATGGATTCAAACAACCAATGCTGGTGGAGATATGGGCAAAAAGTAATCCTATTACACTATTGGTGGGAATGTAAACTAGTACTGTTTTGGACGGTGATTTAGAGGTTTCTTAACAAACTAACTATAGAATTTTCCTGTGACTTAGCTGTACCATTCCTGGGCATCTATCCAGAACATTACAAGTCAGGATACCATAAATACACTTACTTGCACATCCATGTTCATTGTTACACAATTCACAATAGCCAAATTATGGAATCAGCCCAGAAAATCTATAATAGATGAGTGAATCAAAACAAAAAAAATGCAGTTTCTATACACAATTCAATTTTATTCAGCCACAAGAAATATTATGTCTTTTACAGGGAAATAGATGGACCTACAACAAATCATGCTAAATGACGTAGCCAAGCTCACAGTGACAAAAGGCAGCTGTCTTCTCTCATATGCAGAAGGTAGATCTAAAATACATTGGGGCATGATACATTCTTGGGATAATAAAGTATATTCTTATTCTGTGCATTCACACACACAGTGAGACTAAAGGAGTATACTCTCAGGGGAAAAACCCAGAGGTGTAACTCCTCTACACATTCAAAATACTATTTATCAAAATAAATTCCAGGAAATGAAAACATGGACTTTTGTAGTTGTTGCTGCCATTGTAGTTACCTGTAATTGTATTGTTTTTCTTTTTCTTTTTGTTTGTGCAGAAATGGAAGGGAGAAGGGTGAACAACTGTAGTCATGGTATTAAGTACACACCATGTGAAAAATGAACCATGCAACTTGGGGGCGGAGACAGAGGGAGAAACTGGGGGAAAGTAAAGGAAGGGATACCATTGTTCCAAAAGAAGTAGTTTATTCATTACCTACCTCATGAAATGGTAATGCCTCTGTACATCATCTTAAAAACAATGAAATTATATGTAAGCAAACAAAAAAAGAAGGAAACAGAAATCTTACTTGGGCACCAGTATCTCACATCTGTCATCCTAGCTACTCAAGAGGTTGAGATCCAAGTATCACAGTTCAAAGCCCGCCAGGGCAGAAAAATCTCCATGAGACTTATCTCCAATTAACTGCTTAAAAAATGGAAGTGGGGCTGTGGCTTCAGAGTGGTAAAGTGCTACTGTGAGCATAAAGAGCTCAGGGACTGAGCGCAAACCCAGAGGAGAGAAGGGAAAGGGAGGGAAGGGGAGGGGAGGAGAGGAGAGGGAAAATCTTTGTCATGACTCAGGCTCAAAAAAAGCCTTAATTAAAAAAAAAGGTTTACAAATAAATATAAGCATTAAATTAAAATAAAGGTCTCACATACTTTCTTGTCTAGAATACTTTGAACCAAGATCCTCAGATCTCAGCCTCCTGAGTAGCTAGGTTTGCAGGATTACATTGACCCCTGGTCCATCTTAGATATCATTTACTGTTACCTTATGAAAAATATTCACAATCTTTTAAGGGAAGACTTCTAGTCTGACTGTATTACATTAGTCTTTCATTATTCAATTAACATCTCTTCCCAAACACAGCACTAAATCGTTTAAAAACATATATTTAAGTTTAGATAAAAATTATAGATTGCCCTAATGATGCATAGATCAAATCATCCTTGGTTCCCTCCTTTCTTACTTCCGAAAGTTGCTTCAAAAACTGGCATCCATATTTCCTCATGGCATCATCCTCTGCATACTTTTAGTCGTCTACATGCTGTGTTCATACTCTAAAATTTTTGTTTGTTGAACTCTTCAGAGACATCAAATATGTACAATGCTGAACACAATTTCTAGATTACCTATGATCACATGAAGTAGACCATGGACTGCTTTAGAGAAAGCACGACTACTCATTTCTGGTGATCATGAAATATTATCACAGCTTCTTTGCCATGTCTGTCTTGAGCTCATTATTTCACCACTAAATCATTTGTCATGGTAGTAATAGTCTTGAGATGAGACTCAAGAGACTTTCTTGAAATAGGTATTGTCATTTTTTTTTATTTTTTAAACATCTAGTGTCTCTTAAATATAACTTCAAGTACCAATATTTTAAGAAATGAGGAATTAAATAACTATATGCAATAGTATATCATAGGAATAAACAGAAAAACACAAATTGGCATATAATTTCACTCCAGCAATAACAAAATGAAAGAAAATTTAAAATTTCCAGGAAATATCACAGCATTATGCTATTTTTGCATTTTCTAAAGTTCTATCATAAAGTATACTTTAAGTCGTTTATGAGTTGAAATGCTAAGAAACCAAAATTTGTACTGTGGAATTTTACCTATTTCTTTAACACAAATGTTCACAGTAGGTAGTGCTTTGATGTCTCCCTGAATTATATGACCAAACCTGAACTTCTGGCACCTGTGATTCTATCTGGACATAAGGACTTTGCAGAAGTAATTAATTAAAAGTAAAAATTGTGGATGGGAATAACTTAGATTTAGGTAAACTCTACACTCAATGAACTCTGTCCTTATAAAAAGAACAGAAGGTATGAGGCACAAAGAAGAAGGTCATGTGGAGGTGAAGAATGGAGTATAGACATCACAAATACCCAGATGTAGAAAAAGAATGTCAAAAACCAGAATTGTCAATTTCCACTAAATGTTAAGCAAAGAGCATGGAGAAGACTTTCTCTTAGAGCAATCAGAAGGAACCAATCTGTACTCAATCCTGCAAAGTAATGATTTCGCCCTTCTGGTTTGGAGACACTAAATATGTAGTATTTGTTATGGCACGTATAGGAAACACCATATAAGATTACATTCTTGCATTTCTTTTCACTTTACAAGATGGATTTTCTAGACAACAATGGGAAAAATGTTGTTTATTCTGCCAGACAATAGAATAAAGGAGTATGTAGAAAGGGGCAAAAAAAAAAAAAAACGGGAAAGAAGTTAGTATAAGAATGAAACAATTGAGGGAACCAAAAAAATAGAATGGAAGAAAGACAGACTCTTCAACAAGTGGTGCTGGCAGAACTACTTAAGCACCTGCAGAAAACTAAAGTTGGATCATTCTTTGTCACCCTGTACTAGAATTAACTCCAAATGGATCAAAGACTTTAAGGTAAACCCGACACACTGAAAACATTACAAGAAGGAATAGGAGGTACACTATGTATCCTAGGCACAGGCAGAAACTTTCTCAATAAGGCCCAAGAAATACAACAAATCAGAGAAAGGCTGGATAAGTGGGACTGCATTAGACTGCAGAGCTTTTGTATGGCAAAGGACATAGCTAGTAAATTAATTAGGAAGCCTACAGAAAGGGAGAAGATCTTCACTAACCACACAACAGACAAAGGCTTCATATCTTAAATACATCAACAGCTCAAAAAATTGAATCACTCCAAAACTAATCCCCAAAGTAACAACCATCCCATTAAAGGATGGGCCAAAGAGTTAAAGAGGGTCTTCTCTGAAGAAGAAACAAAAATGGCCTATAGACACATGAAGAAATACTCAACATCTCTGGTCATAAAAGAAATGCAAATCAAAACAACTCTAAGATTCCACCTCACTCCAGTTTGAATGGCTAGGATCAAGAAAACTAATAACAACAGATGCTGGAGGGGATATAGCCAGGAGGGATCACTACTACACTGCTGGTGGAAGGGCAAACTCGTTCAACCACTATGGAAAGCAATATGGCAGATCCTCAAAAGACTAAACACAGAGCTCCCCTATGACCCAGTAATTCCACTACTTGGCATTCACCCAGTCGTCCAGAAACAAGGGCATACTAAATCCACTAGCACAATGATGTTCATTGCAGCACTATTTACCATAGCAAAAATATGAATCAACCCAGATGTCACTCAGTTGATGAGTGGATCAACAAGATGTGGTATTTATACATAATGGAATTCTATGATGCTGTCAGAAAGAATGACATCGCCCCATGTGTAAGGAAATGGAAAGACTTAGAAAAAAATCATATTAAGTGAAGTAAGCCAGACACAAAGGAACATAGGCCCTATAGGCTCCCTCATTTGTCATAATCAGTAGAAACCTTGGGCTCTCCTAGCAGAGATTTACAATAGAACAAAATCTAGAGGCATAAGGCCAAACAGTATGAAACTAAATGTAAGGACCTCCAGGATAAGGAAACAGAAGCCATATAATGAGTGACTGTTGTCCTTAGTGTACTGTTATCTCTCATCTCTTTTACCATCCCTTGGTTATCTCATATTTTTACAATATTTCACCTTGTTATCTGACATATTTTATATGTGTTTAATTGGTTATTTGAAATTGGACAGGGGGGAAATCAAGATAAGCAGGGGAGGGTGGGAGGGAAATGGGGACCATGTCATGAGAAAGAGTATCAATGTTTGTGAAGTTATGCATCTTCTATCTGGTGATTATAATGTAACCCTTCTATTAATCACAATAAAATAATATTTAAAAAAGAATGAATCAATATGCTATAGTAGATAGCCAGGGATAGACAATATATAGTCTTAGCTTTGTCACTGTCTCAGCTTTATAAACTTGGAGAAGGTATTTAATATCTCTGAGTCATGATTTTCTACCTCTTTCACTTACAGAAAGAATAATACTATTTTACAGTTGTGAAAAAAAAACCTAAAAATAAATACCAAAAACCGTACATTTCTTGGCATTTTCTAAAAATGTAAGTCTTCAATAATCATTACCTTTGATTAATTTGAATCAAATATTTACAGAGACTCATCTTGCTTGATCTTTGACAGTTATTCTAATTTTAAAGAGTACTTTTACCCTAAAACTAATATTTAAAGAGTAACTTTACAATAAAACTAATATCATACAGGAAGTTATTTAACTAAGGTCACGGTTCACTACACTAACACAGAAAACAGTTAACAGGCCTGTCACCTGTCTTGGCATCCGTCATACTGATATGAAAAAATATTCAAATATCCATCATGTAATGCCCATTATGCAGTCTCCATCTTTTTAAAATTAACAACAACAAAGTGACACTTGAACAAAGTACTTTTTAATTAATGGTCAACCTGTGAACAATATTTTATGCTAGAGTCCACATGGGAACACTCAGAACTCCATATTAAAGAAATAAGATATTCATCTTTACAACTAAAGACTCTGAATCTCTGAAAAATTCAGTGAATTGTCTAACTCACAGTTGTTAGTGTATTTTTTCCTTGCCAGTCTATATTGTACAAAATATACATGAATTAAATAGATTAACATAATAAATCATCATGTACCCACCACCAAGCAAAAATATATTTTGAAGAGTTATCTCCATTTTTAAAAAAAATTCCCTAAGAAAATAAATGTAATTATCTAATCTTAGTTTTTGAGTAATGTATGTTTAAAAATGTCTTATGAAAAAGAGGAAAAAGACAACATTCTAAAAGAAATTTTTTCCTCCAAAAAAATTTCCTATATAAAGAGCTTCTTCATTAATAACAGTAATGTGTTTATAAACATGATACCAAAACATTATTGAGTCCCACCAAAGAATAACTCAAAACCTAAATATGCATGTAGAAATAGACAAACTCAAATATCTGCTTCTAAACTGATACTTAAATTGTTCCTAAAAGTGTATACTGGAGGCCTAGATGTGTGGTTCAAGTGGTAGAATATATGCCTACCAAGAACAAGGCCCTAAAATACACTAGTACCATGAAGAAAAGAAAATAATAAAAATAAGAATAACCCAATTAAAGCAAAATGTTACCATAGGAGATAAGCTGACACTTGTAATAATGAGTACTCTTCATTAAACGAAGCAAAGCAAGTATTACAATACTCCATTACAATTTGTCTCTACATTAACATTGGATGAGAGATTTTCCTGTTGTAACTCCTCAGAAACGGCATGGATCAATCTGAATTGTCAATAGAAAAATTCAGCTATAAATATGTGCAACTTTCAAGAAATTAATGAACAGAAGCTAATGAAGATTTAGAACTTTAATCTCGAGAAGAGAGAAAACATAGAAGATTGAAAGAGGTAGAAAATTAAAGCCATTGTAGAAAGGCAGCCACATTTTTATCTCCTTTCTCAAGGCCAGCCTGGAGTAAGTACAGATTAAATTAGTGATAATTATAAACATGTTCCCAGCTTAATTTTGCACAGCTACTTATAAAACATTTAAATTTTAAAAGGGATCTCTTTTTTATCTATTATGCATTATACTGCATTGCTTCAGAAGTCATTTATGTACAATATTAAAAAGTAACTATAGACTTCTTTCAAAATAAATGTATTTACAGTTACAGTTACTATTTCATCCTCATTAATAAGGCTTTATCTTAGAAGAGAGGCACTGAATTGGTAAGACACTGCGTGTCTCTGATGTATCTGGAACCTTGGGAGAAGAGAATTTGAAGACTGGGGGAAAGTAATATCTTTGTACATAATAATGTTCTTGATGTTTAATTAAAGTCCACACTTCTATGAGATAGAACTTTTTTAAGATGGCACATATGAGTGAGATCATGAAGTACTTCTTTTTCGATGCCTGGCTTATTTCAATTAACATAATGACCACCAGTTCCATCCATTTTATTCATTCATTGTTCATTACTCTGTAATGGTTATGTAACATACATACTTTAGTCATCAATTGGTGGTCACATAAGTAGTTCTCATTTTCAGGCATTGTGATTGGCGTGAGAAAGGACATGGTATGAAGATGCTTCTTTGATATAACAATCCCATTACCTTTGGCTACATTTCCAGGAATGAGCTTGCTGAATCAGATGGCAACTCTGATTTTAATTTTGAGGTACCTCTGTATTATTTTCCCATAATAGCTATAATAACTCACATGGAAAGCATGGATGCCCTTGCCTCTGATTTGTTTTGTCATTTTGTAGTAGCCATTCTTCCTGGAGTGAGGTGTTAGTTTTGAATTAAATTTCCCTGATTATTAGTAGTGCTGGTACTTCTTTATATGCATATCTTCTGAGAAATGTCTACTTCTAATATAGAAGCTTTGCATTTTGTTTCTGTATAATTCATCTAGCTTTGTTTTTGTTTTCTGTGTCTTACATAGCCTGCTTCTTACAGAAAAGGGAGCATCACAGCAAAGTAGAAAGAATACTAACTGGGAAATACACAAGCTCCATAACTAAATATTTCTGAGCACATATCTGTGCTCCTAAGTCACATGTTTGCCTCAAGAATTTCCAAAGAATTCTATATGACTACCTATGCAATGGGATTTATAATAACCTGACATATATGAGTACTTCATCATTGAAAGGTATAAAAATTTTATTAATTTATGATCAATGATATCCTTGTCTGAGTTCATATTCTCTTATTAATATGCTAAGGGATACATATCCTTAAGTTAATTGAAATCAGAGTGTTCTTTGTAAAATTGACCCTAATTTTGCACCGATAAAATTTACTGGGAGTCAGATGCCGGTGCCATGGCTTACATGTCTAATCCTAACTACTCAGGAGGCTGAGATCTGAGGATCAAGGCTCAAAGCCAGCCTGGCACTACAAGGTCTTGAGACTCTTATCTCCAATTAATCTACAAGGTCATGAGACTCTTATCTCCAATTAATCTCTAAAAACAATGTAAGTGAGGCTGTGGCTCAAGGGTGGGGTGGTAGACTTGAGATGAAGAGCTCAGGGACAGTGCCAAGGCCCAGAGTTCAAGCCCCATGACTGCCCCCTCCAAAAAAATTTACTGGGAATATGTTCTGTAACAACAAGTGTTATGCACAGGCTGAAACCTATAAATCCCTTCCTAAGTATTGATGGGAAGAAAATTGCAGTATCAAAATTTATCCTGTCACTATGACAGGTGGAAAATTATTACTTATCTCAAAGATTTTTCTGAGTTAAAGTTATGCAATTACTAGAAGCACAAGAGCCATTGAAAACCGTCCCATTAGACTCTTTTGATCTCTTATAAGAGACAAAAAGAAAATTAGCAACAATGTGACACATACAAAATGCTACAAGTCAGAGGGAATGGTATGCAAGTCAAACTATAATAATCTTTAAAAAGTTTTGTAAGAAGTATTTGCTTTTGAGAAGATTCCTCCTTGAAGTATGAGAAGGGTTCACCAGCAGTAAGTAGAAAGGGTCAGACATGCCCAGAAATCCCTTACAACTGCAGAGAAAACTGCTCCAAAGATGCATCAGAGAACTAAGGCACAGAGTCTCTAAGAAACTGAAAGATTTGCAAGAACTAAGTCATCACAGCCCTAGAAAGGAATAATTTTAAAACAAAAATAAAAAATGGAAGGGGGAGAAGGAGGATTGTATCTAACTTGCCCCTAATTTGCTTACACTGCAAATAATCTCTCTGTTTTCAAAAAATTCTTTTATTAATTATTATACGAGCTTTCTGGTCTGGTACTAATCCTCCTTGGGACCCAGAATTTTCATATCTTCTACATATATGTACAAGTATATTATACATATTTTCATCTAAGCTCAGATTCGTCCTTTATTAAATTCTTTTGATATTAGCAACTTCTTCCTAACTGAATTGTCCCCTGTACCTTTGTGCCTGGAATGCCTCCAGCCTCCAATCACCTTCCTTTGGTCATTTTTGTTCTAATTTCTCCAAGCAGCATTTTTCATTTCCCTTTATAAAGTGACAGCACTTTCTATATTCTATTATAGCTCTTAGCAAATTGCCTTTTGATAACTTTCTTGCTAGACTAAGCTTCTAGAGAGAGGGTTTTGAACTTTGTATCCCAAAAAGCATCTTGTTGTTCTCCCCAATAAACATTTTTTAATTTTAGAAGAGCTTTAGAATTACAGGAAAAATGCAAAAGCACTACAAATCGTTCCCTGGAGAGTCTTTTAAAAATTCAGACTTCTGATAAAGAATACTACAGACTGCCACGATATGCCAGATTCCTAACAAGCTCCTGTACCTAGTAAAATGCTACTGAGCCAGGGTCTCTGGTTTTGATGAAGTATGAATATTGGACACGTTAGGCCGAAGGTCCCTAATCCCAGCTATGAATCAGAACCACCTGAGATGATTTTCTTTGTTTTTTAATTTTTTTTTTAATTCAAGCGCATGACCCTAACTTCAGGGTTTCTAATACATCTGCTACAGACCTGAACATCTGTATTTCAGCAAAAAACTTTGCAGGTAATTCCAAAGTGCAGCCAGCACAAAAAACCAAATTGGAAGTCACTGGATACCTATAAACGATTAAATCTTCCATTTCCTCCTCTGTACAAGCAAACAAGTATGTAAAAAATGCTTTGGGGATGAATGAAAGACTGAAAAGCAATAAATGAATGGGTTACATCCTAGGGTACTTAAAATGTTACTTGCAAGTTACATTTTTAATCAATTCTGACAGAAAAAAATAAAAAAGACAAGTGAATTCACTTTTTGAGCACATTCTTCCTAAGCTGTTCCCCCTAGGCTAGTATATCTCTTCCACTCCCAGTTGTAAAGAACACATTTCACAAGGGCAGAGAGGTCTGTGGTAGGGTGGAGTCATGAGAGAAACTCCCAAGTCTTTAGGGAATATGGTCCAAGCATCTCCTTTGATTAATTCAGCAGATCCTGCAGCTGAGCCTGGAGCACAGGAGTCTCTGCCTGTGTGGTACAGAAAGAGCTTTGTATGGGGACAGTCCAAAACGTGGCTACTTGGGTCTAAGCTGCTTACTATAGAACAATGAGTGGTCACATCTGAAACACAGCTGCTCTTAAAGAGAGATTGAGAAGTCATTTGGTTTCAAACTGCTGCTCATAGTGGTGAAAGACAAAGCTCTTCACAAAATAGGAACAGTGGATGTACTGTCATTAAAATTCAAATAAGAGGCCATTACTAATTGTAAAATGGTATGTCTTATGTTTCTTTGAACATACAACTCTTTCTCCAACTCTAGAGAATGTGAAAGTAAGTCTACATTTAACAGACACTGAAGGATAAAGTATATTTACTTTCTTTCAATAGATACAAATCAAATATAATAACCATTTCCTTTGAGTTAGGAAAATACAAAAAAGAGAAAAACTTCTGGTTTGATCTAAACCAATAAACCTTTATGTAACTTTATCCAAAATACTGTCACCTTCTTGAACAGCTATGCTACTTATAACACTTTAACTTTAACTGGTCTTCCCATCCCCAGACACCCATTTCAATCTATCTGCCACACTGCTGCCACAATACAAACCACAAGTCATTTGCTTAATGCTGGCATTCTTCAAATGGCCTTTAACATACGCTGAGATTGAAGCGTTCCTGAAGTGGAATGATATTATAGAAACTATTTTGTAACTGAAATTTTCATCCACCATATTCTGGGGTAAGATCTAGCAATCTACTTTCATAATCATGAGAAATGTTTGTTAAATGTAATTGCCTGGTGTCTCTTACTTATTAAAGCAATCTTAGAATAACATATCCTGGGAGAGTTATCTTAACTCTCCAAGTGACTATTATACGTACTATGCACTGGCAGCCACTAACCATGTTGTTTACAAATCATGGTTAAATGTCCACAAAGTGGAGGTTCCAAATATATTCTAGCTTCACAAAAGAAAGCACCCAAGCTATTTCAAAACAAAGTTACCATGCCAGCTGATGAGCCTCTGAAACTCTGCAAATAGATTTTGAATATCATAAATATGCTCTCCAAGAGCCATTGTAATCAGGCAAGTTTTATTTCTGCAGAATAGTGGGCCATCAGCCTAAAATCTGGTAAGCAAAGACACAGAGCAGGCAGGCTGCTCCTCTATGTATGGCCAATATAACAGGTCCTGTCCTTTTGCTCAGATTGGTTGAGCTCAGATTTAAAATACACTCGTGATTGGCTAGTATGAACAAGGTAATATGTAGTTAAATAAGGTGACCTTGAAGTGAGATTAACAGCAAAAATAACCCCCACACCCTCGGCTATTGAATAATCTGAGATATCTCTTAATTCCATCCTGAAAGGAAACCAAGTTATGCATTTCCAAAGCCCTTTCTGGGTCTGGGATGTGGCTTAGTGGAAGTAGTGCTTGCCTAGCACCTATGAAGCCCTGGGATTAAATTTCTCAGTACCACATAAACAGAAAAAAAACAGAAGAGGTGATATGTTTTACATGGTAGAGTGCTAGTCTTGAGCAAGAAGCTCAAGGACAAGTGCCTAGGCACTGAGTTCAAGCCCCAGGACTGGAAGAAAGCATTCACCTTCTTGATTCCACAGCAGTTCCTCTTCTTAAGGAGAGTCAAGCCACTCAACCAAAGCAGAAACTTTAAGCAACACATTTTGATAGAAAAGACAGTTTTTCTCACAGGAATAACTGGCCTAAGGGATGTAGGGCCATCCTACATCAATAAAGAGATAACAGAAGATGGTATCTAAGATCTGAATCAAGTTCAAGTTCCTAAGACCCTATAATTAGACAATTTTAAAATTAAATTATACTTTAGGAATGGAAAAGAAAAGTTACATGGTAAAATAGCTATGAAATTGATGGATTTGTTTGCTTTTATTTTTTTAGGAAGTCCTTTACTGGTACAGCAACTCTTAAAGCTGATAAGAGCCTTGCAGCAAATTAATTGGCTTTTTTTTCTAGCAAAGATTAGCAATAAAACTGTTATAAGAGTTTTTAATTAGATATTTTGTAACTCAAAATGGCTTTCATGTAACATTTGTATGTAGCAAATAAAAGCAAAAACTCAGCTGGATCAGACTGAAGGACTCAGGAATCTCCCAGGTGCTGGCTTTTCAGATTCTTCGTGTCCAGTATGGGAGAGGACAGAAGACCCATGAACTATACCAAACATCTCATTTAGCTTTTTGTTGTCATAGAAGATGAAATCCAGAGATAGCATTATAAATTATCATTGCTAAGTAGTGACAAACTATTCTAGAAATACAAACTCTGACACCCAGTCTACTGGTCTTGTTATTAGATTTATTTAATATGAGAAGAAAGCCTTTGACTCAAACTCTTCAGATATAAGGAGAAATCACAGAAGGTCTTAGTGCTTGAAAGTTTATACATATAAATATGCTATATTATAAACAAATGGCTTAAAATAATTGCATGTTAAAAGTAGGCTGACATTTCAAAGATAGCTGTAATAATGTACCTTATGTTCTCTTTTTGGAGTTATAATTTAGCTCTCTATTTGGCAGGAAAATCAATGATGACACTCACTCTCTGACATTTCAATAAAAAATGCCTCTGAAAAGTCACATAATATTTTCAAACATAGTTTCTATGTTATGAACATTTCATATGTCTACCTATGAACATATATATGTCAGTATTTTAATGGATAGACACATTAACAGCTGGTTCAATCATATGGAATGCATATGTTCTTTCCTTTCCATAAAAATGTTACAACTAATTATGTTCTAAAATCTAAGTGCCAGTCAATGTATATAGAGATTCCCTTCGTGAGTACTTGTTAAACATGACAATTGAAATATGATGTAAAAATCAATGTTAAGAAATTCTTTAATAAAAAAAGGTTACAACAAATCTCATTAATACTGATCTCAAAGGTTGACTGAACTGAACTAACCACCACACATCCATCATCTGCTTCTACCACTAGTTATTAGTACCCTGAAGACATTATCTTCGTTGCTTGTGAACAGTATACCTAGCATACCTAGTGTGGGTTATAATACATAACAGTTATTCAGGTAGCAGCTGTTGAATGAGTCAGTATGGCTGCAACCATGATTTTCCACTGATAGTGATTCTTTTATTATTGTTGGGGTAATGTATATCTGTGTTACATTTGTCAGATAGTGGGTACTTCCTGAACATTGATACCCCATCTCATGTTTGATCATGCTTCTTAAAGAGGATCTGCTATTGTATCTCCTAAGAAAAGTCTTCTGACTGAAGATACACGAATAGATGACTGAATACTTGATTCATGATGTTTGGTATATAAGACTGATGTTCCGTATTTTTTTTTTTAAAAAAAGGCTGTGTAACAGTGGCTCATACCTGTAATCTTAGCTGCTTAGGAGGTTGAGATCTGAGGATTGCAGTTTGAAGCCAGTCAGGCAGAAAAGCCCTTGAGATTCTTATGTCCAATTAACTACCAAAAAAGCTGGTAGTGGAACCGTGGTTCAAATGGTGCAAAAACGCTCGGAGACAGCACAAGTACTGAGTTCATGCCCCTACACTGCCACCAAAGGAGGCGGGGGGCAGGGGAGGTCAGACAAAAAAAGAAAAAAGAAAAGAAACATTAAATAAATAAAAGTGATGCATAGAAAGATAAGAGAATACTGCATAAAGTGAAGAAATCATATTGGTGGAGAATCTATTAACAAGTAAGATATTTGCTGATTCTAGTAGTAAGTTTCAGAACACCCCAGTAGAAAAGACAAAAATCTCAATTCGGTAACATTGCTAGGAGATATAGAAGAAGCTTATTCCTAGAAAATATCAATCATTTTCATTCTTGTCAATAAAATAAGAATCTCTTTTGAGCATGATCTATATTTTCCTAAAAGGGACCATGAAAATAAACCTAGTCAAGAGAAGATTGGGCTTTTATCTTTTTTGGTTTTTTTTGCAATCTTAGGGCTTGAACTCAGGGCCGGACACTGTCCTTGGGCTTTCTCAAAGCTAACACTCTACCACTTGAGCCACAGCACCTCTTCCAGCTTTTATCTGCAAATGTGGTACTGAGGAATCAAACCCAGGGTTTGTGCCTGCTGGCCAAGCATTCTACCACTATTCCACACTCCTGGCCCCTAGTTTAATTTTTTTTTAATTTATTTACATCATTATCAACACTAGAGACGTAGTTTGACACAATCTCATGTATTTTTATCCAATTATTTACATTTTCTTCATGAGGAAATTGCATTTGTTGTTAGGATTTCTTTCCTATTTAAAAATTAACAAACTGGGCATCAATGGCACACACCTATAATCCTAGCTATTCAGAAGGGTGAGAACTGAGGATCATTGTTCAAAGCCCTAGGTGAGAAAGTTCATGAGGCTCTTATCTTCAATAAACTACCAAAAAGTCAAAAGTGGAGCTGTGGCTCAAGTACTGGAGCATTAGTTTAGAAAGCATTGGGGGAGGGGATGTGGAAGGTCAGTGACAGGACCTAGGCTAGAGTTCAAACTCCAGGACTAGCATAATTTTTTTAAAGAATTTACAAATACAATCCCTATAGATGAGCTTTGAATTCCTAGGCAAAATCTATTAGCTACTAAGACCCTATCACATATGCCTCCAAGTTCGGATAGAGCTACTTATTGTAAACTTTGAGACATATCTAATCCCAGCACAGCTGGGTCACTGAGTTTAGGGGAAACTGAAGTATATAGTTCCTGTCCCAGAAACACACACATTCACACACACAAACACACACAGACACAGACACACACACACACACATACATACACACACACACTACCACCACCACCACCAACACAACAACAGACAATAAATTTCAAGACAAGAAGTATAGCTCAGTGGTAGAGAAATTCTAAGCATGTGAAAATCCAGCAAAAGAAGGGAAAAGAAAAGTAAGCAAGGAAGAAAAGGAGGAAGGAGGGAGTAGACAGGAAAGGAGGGAAATCTGAAAATACTACTAATAATTTGGCAGTTATCACAAATACCACAAAATACAGGAAAAAAATATACCCTATATATGCTTCTGTTTCATTTTCATTTGTCTCATTCACTCTTTATTGGGTTAAGCATTTTATATTTTACATTTTCATGACTCAAGTATTTTATAAAATCTTCCATGGAAGGGATTAGAGAAATACTACAATTCTCCCTGTACCATAGTTGATAACATCTTATTTCCTGTCTATACACCTGCTTCTGGTGCCAGTTCTCTTAGAACCACGCATGTCACTAAAATCAATTTCTTTTTTTTTTTTTTCCAGTCCTGGGCTTGAGCACAGGGCATGAACCCTGTCCTTGGACTTTCTTAAGGCTAGAGCTCTACCACTTGAGCCTCAACACCACTTCTGGCTTTTTTCTATGTATGTGGTACCGAGGGATTGAATCCGGGTCTTCGTGCATGCTAGGCAAGCACTCTACCATTAGGCCAAATTCCCGGCCCCAAATTTCAATCATTATTCTAGTTCAGAGTCTTACAAGGAAGCAGTAGGAAGAGGAAGGATCTTGGGATTCATTTCCTCACCAGGATAATATTAACCTTGATATACTGCACAAACTCTAAACACATATATGGTCAAATCTCTCATTTTAAATCATAAAATACCCCAATAATTTATTTCACCAAACTCCAAATGAATATGTTTTCAAGTGAGCATGTCATCAGACAGATTCCAAAATTCCCCATGGCCACTCAAATGCTACTTCTGTCCATTGTGGAAGGGGAAAAAAAATGAACACATTCTTCATCTGATTACACTTACAGAATCTTAGCTATAAACTTACATGTGATCATGTGATTAGACACAAGTTCTTGGACATAGACTGGTAATGTAAGAGGTCCTGAAGCTTCCCGTGCACTAATTTCACAATGAGTAATAAAAACCACAGGAGTACAGATAATGCAGCTTTCTTATACAAGGTAAGGCTTAAGAAATGTCAGAAAAATAGACACACTTCCTTTTCAAATAATTATTCCCACAAGTCATGAAGATATGATTCCCCAACTTATAGGCACAAGCATAGCACAGCTTACAGCATCTGTTGCTGGATTCAAATAATCCTGTCCAAAATGAGGCGAAATGCTGTAAAACAAAGACCCCTTTGTTGGCAGGGGAATGTCATCTATCTACAGGTCCCCAGGGCACTCATCAGTTGCATGTTCAGAACACATAGGCACCTTGCAAAACACAGGCCCCTCTGATACAAATGGTCTCCATGCAAAATGTAAATGTGGGTTTTATCTGGAATCTGACACTAGTTAGCTAGTTGTTAACCAACCCTTCAACAAAATAGCTTCCTGGCCATATGGTTTTTAAATATAAAACACCATACAAAGAAGAGAGTTCTGTTAGAACCTTCAACCATTTTAACAAGATTCTTGTTTTGTTTGTTCTGGTTTGACCCCTCTCCACCCCCCAGATAGGTCTCTCCACTGCAGACTAATGCCTTGTACAGGCAAACTGTTGTCCTGCTAGGTTCTGCTGAGTCGGCAATGCAGGCCAGGAGAACTGTGCTGAGTCCACACAAAGGCCACCATCTGTTGCAATGCTTCTAGGGCTTCTAGGAACAGTTATCAGCATGAAACTCATTGTCAGCCCTAGTAACTAAATGACTGCTTTGGAAGCTGAAGCCAACGATGGGTCCTTATTCTAGAAATGTCATTAACATCTGGCTTCTTTGCAATAACTGAGCACACTGCTATAAAAGGAAAACAAATACTATCTATAGTTCTCTCCATTTATATTCCTAAAAGTATTAAATATACTATAGATTCTGAATGAAAAGAGCCTCAACTGAAACAATGACACAGATAAAGTAGTGGGAAGATATTAAAATAGTCTCATGTGAACCCAAGAAGGAAAGGAATCTATTATCTAAAAAACAAGTTAGTTTAATCTTATAAGTCTCACTTTCTTCATCTGTAAAACAAAGATAATTGTGATTGTTTTTATAGTATTTTGGTAAAAACTGAAGTTAATCTATGTAAAAGGTTGAGCATTTATTTGGAGATATGTTACAAGGACAGGATTAAACACTGAATGCTTACATAGATTGTATATATGATGGAATATTAGATCTGCATTGCAGACATTTATCAAAAGTATGGAAAGCCTCAAGTATTCTTCAGGTCACTAGGATACTGCCTTGCTGATTCTACAAACTGAAGGAATAAGTTAACCAAAATTGAGCAGACTTGCTTAGCAGGATACATCATCATTTAAGTCAGTCAGCATGTGTTAAAAGCCCACTGCAGTACCATAGGAAACTGCAAGGAAAGTAATAAACAGATTCCTTCTGGAACAGTATTTTAAGGACACAGAAATTTTATGAGAATTATTTTGTACTGTCATTTGGAACAACACATACAAGAATAATGATGCACAACAAACATGACTATAGACAAGAAGAAATCAAGAAGCTATGATGAGTAAAATGTGAAAAAAAACATCTTCTATGATGAATTACATCCATTACATAATTTCAACGTTAAAAAAAAATCTACCACTGAAATAAAAGTGGTGTTAAAGTGCCAAGTGTAGTTTCCTCCTAGTAAACATTGTCTATAAAGAGTTACTGCCATTCTCTCCAGATACCTTCCTTCTCTTTAATCTCTGCCCTTTAGTCAAAACATTGCAAAGGTAGAATAAAGAGCCAAAAGAAGCTTTAATATATAATGGCTTCAAGTGTCTGAATTTTCATACTGATCACCTAAACAAAAACAAAATTGTGGCTAGGATAATAATTTTTAGTAAATAGAAAAATAAACTTACTAGGGGCCGGGAGTTTGGCCTAGTGGTTAAAGTGCTTGCCTAGCATGCATGAAGACCAGGGTTCGATTCCTCGGTACCCCATATACATAGCAAAAAAAAGCCAGAAGTGGTGCTGAGGCTCAAGTGGTAGAGCTCTAGCCTTGAGAAAGTCCAAGGACAGTGTTCAAGCCCTGAGCTCAAGCCCACGACTGGCAAAAAAAAAGAAAAGAAAAATAAACTTACTAGAATAATAGATTGTTATCACCATTCAAATCAGAATAAAAGATAGTTTTGTTCCATGAATGTACACATCTAAAATTTTAAAAATTGAATATTTGTATGAGAATTTTTAAAAGATGAGTGTATTAATAAATAGCATTTTTACCTTTAAAATGTTTTTTGTTACTATCAGAAGGTGATATACAGAGCAGTTAGAGTTACATCAATGAGGTAAAAGAGTACATTTCTTCTTGGTCAATGTCACCACTTTCCTCACTTTATCCCAGAGCTAGACATAAATAAAGATGTATTACATATATACACACATTGAGAGAGGGGAAAAAAAGAAAGTTAAATGAAAATCTTAGCAATAGATTGAAATTCCTAAAGCACGCTCTTTCTGCAATTTCTGGAAATGCATAGTAAACCTAAAGTTATTTCCAAATAAAACATGAACATCAAGTTGGAAAAACATCTAATCACAAAACAAGATGTAATCCAAGTAAATTCTCCAGTAGTTTTTCTTCCCATTGCTTTACTACTATTATCTTTATCTACAAAATTCAAAAATAGTCGATGATAACTACTGTTTCATTGAAGATAAATGTTTTTGAGTCTGATGAATAAATATGAATCTCTGAAAAAATCAACAAAGAAACTTGAACCTAATTCTAATTGACCAGATGTAATATAAGATGGAATAAAACATAAAGGAAGAACTAAATTATTTTTGTCCTCCTTGTACTAACTCCATTGTGAACATAGACACCAATCTGCAACATAGGAATTATGTAGTCATGGCTTCATACAAGTCTAGCAAATTTGGGTGCCTTACCTTCTTCCTCAGAGAGAAACTCAGCTCTCTCTGATTATTGCTAACCAGGACATTAGATAAAAGAATAGACAAAGGAAGAAAAGAAGATGCTTTGTGAAAATGGCTCCCAGAAAAAAAAAAAGCAGACCTAGTTTTCTGCAAGCAGATTGACATAACTGTTTCTGTTGTGAATTCACTTCCCCATTATCTTCTGTGATAGAATTTTTTGAGACAGCCTAGCACCAGTTCCTAGCAATAGATAGCATCATTCTGTATCACCAACTGCCTCTATTGACTGTCCTGAACAAAGCCTCTGGAAGACCCATTGCAAAGGACCCCTAACAGAAGTAAGGAAGAGTAGTCCTGAAGAAAGGGTCATTGATTTTACTAATCATTTATGTAAGTACAGGTATCTCAAACTGGACCACTGTCTTGGGGCATACTTAATTGCCACCAAACTTAGGTCTCCAATTGTGGCTATTCTCTTCCTTTTCATCTACTGTAAAGCAAAGAACACAGGGTACTGCACTCTCATAGGACTCTGATTGGTCTTACACAATAACAAAATAACACTAAAGGACAGGGAATTGCTTGATTGCTGGTGACTTCTGTAGTAACATGTGGAGCACAGGTATATTACTTCGCGCTGCTTGCTTCTGGCTATCTGGCAATCCCTCTGGTCTTTAACCCTTTCCCGTTGTAGGTGCATCACATGAATGTCTCAGGATGGCTTACTCCATTCATGGCAAAGCCACAATGGCAAGCTCACTGGATTGGGGATCGATCCATTATCCAGAAAAACAGCAGTCTAGGTGGCCACTAATGAATGAACTGGATAGCAATTGGCTATCCAGTACTGCTTAGTTGAAGGAAAGCAATTCTTGCCAGAGCCAACCTAAGATACTTGGTTGGCAATGTTCTGCATTCTAATTCAATTAAAGAGCTAAGGCAGACTGTGGTCACCCAAGTGTTCCACATATTAGCAGGAGAATTAAACATGAGCAGTGGACAGTGTGAAGTTCCTAAGAGCTGTGGTCCCACTCTGAACTTACCCTAGTCTTTCAAAGTGGTTTTCTTTTTATTTAAATTGCATGGTATTTTGGATCAGGAATGGAAACACCAAGACAGAAATGTCTGGGTTCTGAATGTGATTCTATTTGGCTCAGCTACTTTGTCAGAGGTAGTAGATCTGTTCACACAGAAATCTTGAGGCAAGATGTTTGAAAAGGAAAATGGAAGGAAGTTATTAATTCATTGCCCCGTGGCATAAACTGGAGACCTTAGGTCTTCAGAGATCTCTGTCCCCAGGGCTGCAGCTTCTTGGTTTTTCTAGAATCATTACTTGTCAAAGTTGTGGCTGTGGCAGGCCACTTAGGTCTCTAAGAATCAATGAGCCCAGCTGTATAATATCCTTACTCAGCCCATCCCACAATACTGACTCTGGAATGTTAAAGTATAAAAACAAATGGTATCCATGGTCTATGAACCATCACACCCAGGATTCTTCTCATATCCAGGGTAATAACCCAACAGGAACTCCATAGATACCAATGAATCAAATGCTTCTATCTCTACTTTTCCTGTACCTACATCAAGAAAACTCCTTGAGATTTGTGAGTGTGGCTTGGTGATAGAGTGCTTGCCTAGCATACAGGAAGCCATGAGTCTGAGGGACATAGACCCTTCTAATGCCAAGGTGTCCTCTACACTTTTTATTGGGACATTTGCCTAAAGTCCCAACTCCTCTTGTCTTATGATAATATAAAAAAGCTTTTGGCCAACAGTTCATAGGGTCTAATGATTCCTGCAATGGCTGAGGTCTCAAGATCATTGAAAAACTTTGGAATTCTAGATGGACAGGACTGGCACTGGTTCAAATGCCTAGCCTGAGATTTGGAAAACACATCAAATTCCAGTATGAAATCGTTTCATGTAGCACTATGGCATTCATCATTAATTCATTAGATTAAAAATGAGCTTATATTTCTAAATGAAATCAAACTTCAAATTGCTACAATAGTCAGTCTGAGGCTCAAATTAAAAGGTTCTGTTCTCAGCCACAGAATTGGGTGAATTCTCCAAGGCATTCGCTTCCCAAACTCTGTGCTGTGTAGGCCCCTGCTTCTCAGTTCAGAGTAGTGCTAAACCCAGTCTTACTAACTGGTAGCCCTGGCCTGAGCTACTAGGCATTCTAAATGTGAATGTAGGGGCATATGGATGACTTCGATTGGAATTTATTTTCAATAAACTGCAATCCTAAAAGGGAGAAAGGAGTCTGCAACTGTGGTAACTATGTAGTGACATAGGGTCAGAAGATAGACAGGGAGTACTTTGGGGAGTCCTGAACTCAGTAACTTTACAAGGTCAGAATTAGACTTCTCAAGAGACAATTATGAAGACACTAATAATAATTTCCAGGTAAAGCCTGCAATCTGGAGAGCAGTCTGACCTGGATTAGACTGAAGTAAGGAGCATTTAAGTGGATAAGCCTTTGCATAAAGAAGCAAGATGCTCTCTAGAAAAGTGGGCCAACACTAAATTGCTCCAGGTGTACATGAATGTGATCATGTGTACATTTCTTCGTCAGTTCTAGGAATGATCACAGAAGTGATCCTTGAAAACTGTTAAGTCATGCTCATTTACATTCTTTGTTTACTAGAGACTGAAGATACTAAATTTTATGTTTGTATTTTGTCTTCTGTAAGTTACTTAAGTCATTAGTCGCATCTTCTCCCTTTGGGGTTATTAAAGTTGATTATTTTAAAGATTCAGTATGTGTTATGTATTGTTTTTTAATGCTGTAAACTCTATCTAACTAAAATTACTAATGAATAGGAAATTGGTTAGTGGAATTACTTCTAAACATTAAAATTATTGTATTACTTACTATGTATTATACTTTAACCCTCCAGAATTGAGCCAAGCATCAGAGTGTATTTTTACAATTAAATATTTTTTTGGCAATTAAATAAAACTAAATGTGATGCAAAAAAGGTTCTTAAATAGTCATATAATGAAGGAAAAGATATTCACATCATTAAAAGTGCCTATCTTTTGAACACTATTCTTAGCATTAAAAGGTTTGTTGACACTTTATATGGTCACTTAGTAATTCATGTTAGAGGTGAAATTCTACAGTATTTGGTAGACAAATGATTTAGTGGTATCACAGATTCTTCAGCAAGTTTAATTACAATACTGACATCGTATCCTTTGCACATTTAGCCTGGGATAAATACAGAGTTGAGAGTAATCTCAGGTGCCTCCATATATGACAAGCATAAGAGTGAGTTCAGATCGAGGGTCTCTTTTACACATTATGAATAACATAACTAAGCCTTTATTTTTTTAGTTCTGTCATTAACACTTTAAGACATACATATCTATAGTCATGAAAGTTTGGCTGTGATATTTATTTATGTTACAGTCTTCCAATGAAGATATAAAAGAAAAAGTATAAAACCAAATTATTATCTTTTAGAGTTTAATTATATGACTCGAGTATTTAAATTAATAAGGCATTATTCAAGCTATATTCTGATGGCTCACATCTATAATCCTAGATACTCAAGAGACTGAGATATGTGGATCATAGCTTGAAGTCGGCCTGAGCCAAAAAAAATTCTAAGAAGAATCCATCATAGTTAACCAGAAAAAATGCTGGACTGAAGTTTGACTAAGGTGGTAGAGCATTTGTAGTGAGTGAGAGAGCATGAGTCCCTGAGTTCAGGCTTCAGTACTGGTATATGTACATGTACACACACACACACACACACACACACACACACACACACACACGAGCACATATGTGTGTGCTACAATGCAAAGTCCATTTACAAAGATAGGTTTTTTTTCCCAGAAAATTTCTGTACACAGAATGTGTATGGTATAGAAATGAGAAATTAGGCCCAGGGATGGTAGTTCATACCTATAAAAAAAAAATTCCAGCTATACAGGCAGCAAAGATAAAAGGATTACTGTTCATGGCCACTACCATGAGCAAAAGCTCAAGATACTATCTGAAAACTAAAGAATAAAGGTTGAAAGCGGAGTGCCTGTAGCTTACTCCTATAAACCTAGCCTAAGCAGGAGGCTGAGATCTAAGGATCATGGTTTGAAACAGCCCAGGCAAAAGTCACCATGCGACTCTTACTTTCAGTTAAGCACTCAAAAACTGGAAGTGGCATTGTGGTTCAAGTGGTTAAGAGTACTAGCCTTGAGCACAAAGATTCTCAGGGACAGTGCTCAGGACTTGAGTTCAAGCCCAACAACTGACAGAAAAGTAAGGAAAGAAGGGAGTAAGAGAGGGAAGGAGGGAATTAAGGACATAGTTAAAGTGGTAGTTTCCTTGCTAAAAAACATGAGATTGACCCCAATACACCAGAAAATACAAATACAGCAACAATAAAGGCTACATTCTTTTTCATCATATTTGAACACACACACAACACGTAATCTTCAATTATCGATTTCATTGATTCTCCCACACCTTACCTTACCTGCATTTTTTAGGAGAAAGTTTTATTTCCCTATGGGTAGAAAAAAACATCTAGTCTTCAGGATATTGTTTGAAAAAATATCAAATTATCATTCCTTCATAAGTAAGCAGTTATTTCTTCAGTTATTGCCAACCACAATTTGGCATGCAAAGTACAAAGTCCCTATGACACCATCCCTGCTTTAGGCAATTGGAGGGATAAATCAGACAGCAGATATGACTGACAATAACCCAAGACTCTTCTCTATGCTGAAATTTCAATCTAGCCATAAAAAGTAAAATGCAATAAATAAAATGCAAAGACATATAATGGCAATTCAGAAAGGATATGGAAAGTATGCCTGCTTGTAGAGTTCAAGAAAAATCCAAGAATCACAAGGTAAGAAGCAAAGGTTGAACTGAACCTGGAAAGGAGTGTAGCTTTTCAGCAAAAAAAAAAAAAATGATTTGTATTTGCTTTTTTAGAAAAGTCAATGAGTGCTTGAAATGTAGATTGGTGTTAAAGTGCTTGCCTAGCATGCATTGAAACCTTAGATTCAATTCCTCCATACCACATAACCAGGAGAGGCCAAAAGTAGCACTGTGGTTCAAATGGTAGAGTGCTAGTCTTGGGCAAAAGAAGCTCAGGGACAGTCCCCAGGCCCCTAATTCAAGCCCGGGACAAGAAAGCAAGGAAGCAAGGAAGCAAGAAAAAAGAAAGAAAGAAAGAAAGAAAGAAAGAAAGAAAGAAAGAAAGAAAGAAAGAAAGAAAGAAAAAAAGAAAGAAAGAAGGAAGGAAGGAAGGAAGGAAGGAAGGAAGGAAGGAAGGAAAGAAAGAAAGAAAGAAAGAAAGAGGGAGGAGGAAGGGAGGAGAGAAAGAAAGAGAGAAAGGGAGAAAGGAAGGAAGGAAGGAGGGAGAGAGGGAGGGAGGGAGGGAGGGAAGGAAGGAAAAGGGTAGGGAAGGGAAGGGAAGGGAAGAGAAGGGAGGGAGGGAGGGGGGAGGGAGGGAAGGAGGGAGGGAGGGAGGAAGGAAGGAAGGAAGGAAGGAAGGAAGGAAGGAAGGAAGGAAGGAAGGAAGGAAGGGAGGGGAGAAAAAAGTCAATGAAAGACAACAAAAGCAAATGTAAAATGCACCCAGAGATAGGGTTATGCCACTTCTGTAAAGTATGTGAGTAAGGAGAACATATAAAGACAGGGCAGATGGTGGGTGGAGTGGAGTAGAGTTAAAGAGATCCTGACAAAAGGTAGGATTCTAGAGACTTTTCGCCCAGATGAAACATGATCAGAGCTGCAGTGAATAAAAGTAAGTAAATAGCAAGAGCTGACAGAAAAGTCAAGAAATCCAAACAACCAGAAAAGAGATACTGAAGATCAAAACTGGGGTCGAGGAAGTAGTGAGAACAGAAATTGGCTGGCTCTAATGGACCTCTCAGCCACAAAGCGTACAACTGGAAAGGAAATCTGATCTTTACAACAAAGAGCTAAATGAGAGTGGCATAAGAAACTTTAGACGACATATATTTCCAAAATCAACCTCTAAGAAACAGCTGAAATAATAAAGTACTGCCCCGTTGTGAGAAACTTAGAAATAATGACAGAAATGCCTAGTAAAAGAAAAGCTTCAAATTTGGATTATCACAAACCACATGAATATTACATCTAGCCATTTGTTACAAATTGTTTTTAATGGCATTCCTGAGGAGATCTAGAATTAAACAAGCTGGAATCAGACCCATTTCTGCTTTACTCTAACCAAGGCAGTGGGAAAGTTTATGGCATAAGAACAGAACAAAATAGAGATCCCATTGTCATATGCTTCTCAATTCCACACAAGTCAATGCCAGCCTCCTTCCTAACCAGTTCTAAGACATTCTTATTATTCAGAAAAGTTACCTTTAAATGCTTTAAAATGAGTAACACTGGATAGAGACTACTGTGTATAAAATTTCAAAACAATCATTTTTACGATGTTCTGGAAGATCCCTACTTAACGTATTTAAGACTTTGAATCAAAGGGTAAGTGTCAGAATGCCTAAGTGTATCCCCTCCTTGTGTGGTAGATGATACTTTATATGATTTTAAGTGATTCTAGTGGAATCTTTTAACTTTGTAGCTGTTTTGTACTTATTACTATCACAACAGTTACCAAAAACAAGCAAACAAACACATGAAAATAAAACTGTATCCTCTGATAATCCTAGCTACATTGAAGGCTGAAATCTGAGGATCATGTTTCAAAGCCAGCCTGTTCAGGACAGTCTGGGAGATTCTTATCTCTAATTAATTACAAAAAAAAAATGGAAATGCAGTTGTGGTTAAAAGGGTAGAGTGGTAGCCTTAAGCAAGAAAGCTCAGGGAAAGTTTCTAGAGTTTCAAGCCCAGGAGTGGGGTGAAGAAAAAAAAAAAAGACTAAAAACTATGATAATGAATCTGTTGCTAAGTTTTAAAAAGGGTTAAGTAAAAATATTAAAATCTGTAAAAGTAATACTGACATGTTGTCTATGACTCAATAAACACTTCAAAGACATTTTAGCATGACATTGTACTGATTTCAGTATCCATTAACATTAGTGATATAGTTAACAAAATATTAGTTTTATTAATCTTCCATATTCTCAGTTTATGGAAAAGTGGGTATATTACTATAGCTAGAAGCACTATTAATATTAATATGTACTGGTTTCCAGAATGTGGTTTAGATTAATTCGAAAACAAAGAAAAATTCAACTTTTTATTGCAATTGCCATTTTCAATCCGGTTTAAGTGATCACAAATGGACATCATAAAAGCAAAACCAGGAACAACATATTTTTAGATTCATGTATTAAAATGGAAAAAAGTGATACATTAAAATCAACACAATGTTTGATTTTTGCAATCAAATTTCCACTTCCAAGTTGAACATTCTTTCTGGAAAGGAAGTGATTTGACTACACAGTGGGCAAAACTTGAAGTAGGTAATTCTTTTAAAATAGTCCATAATAGAAATTTATTTTAAAGTCAACAGGAAATTCATTAAACATGAATATATACTACGGACGGAAATAAGAACATTAAGTATAAAAATACAGGAAACTTTTTTTTGAAGTAGCCTAAGTCTCATTGTCTAGAACCATCTTGTTGGTGCTGCCTCCTCTTCTGTGAGAAAAACACATTTTAATTTCAAAGATAAATATTACCTGAAAACAATTTCTAGGTGTTGTAGAGGACAGGATTTTCATTATTAAAGTACTTGCTAAGATTTCTAAATCTTAGGCAAAATAGTTAAATTTTAATTTATGTGATTCCCCTGTAAATTAAAGATTTCTCTCATTCACTGACTAGAAATAGGTATGCTCAAGGATCATATAAAGTAGGAAATTCACACTTAGTTAGACTTGACCATTCAACAATATTCTGGAATCCCTATAGATTCTGTATTTCAATGAACTGCATTTCACCTAAGTGAATATTTTTTAAGAATTAAAAAGTAAGGGATAGGCCGGGAGCGTGGCCTAATGTTAGAGCACTTGTGTAGCATGCACAAAGCTCTGGGTTGGATTCCTCTGTACCACATTCACAGAAAAAGCCAGAAGTAGATCTGTGGCTCAGGTGGTAGAGTGCTAATCTTGAGGAAAGCCCAAGGACAGCGCTCAGGCCCTGAGTTCAAACCCCAAGACTGGCAAGAAACAAAAAAAGTAATTGCTGGATAGAACTTTTCTCTTTTTTTTTTTCCTTTCTTTCAGTCTTAGGGGTTGAACTCAGGGCCTGAATGCTGACCCTGAACTTTTTTGCTCAAGGCTATTGGTTTACCACTTGAGCCACAGTTCATGCTGTTGGTCTGTTAATTGTAGATAAGAATCTCATGGACTTTTCTGCCTGGACTTGCTTTGAACTGCAGTTCTCAGATCTTCTGAGCAGGGAGGATAAAATTCCTGAGGCAACAATGCTCAATAAATAGGATATCAGCAATACTTGTTTTCCTCTGTGTCAGCTACATATTATTTAAGGGAAAATTTAATAATACTGCACTTTGGTGATTTTAATTATACTCCTTAACATGATAAATACAAGCACAAGAATAGCTACCAGTCATTGAAAAAATATATGTCAGAGAAAATATTATAAGTTTAGTGACACAAAGATATTGCAATTATCTACCTGGGTCATTTTTCTAACCAGTACTAGAGGAAAATTTCACTTCAACCTAAATGCTTTTACACTCTAGATTGTCTTAAAAATCTCTGGAAGCTGGGTGCAGGGGTCACGCCTGTAATCGTAACTAATTGGGAGGCTGAGATCTGAGGATCCGGCTTCAAAGCTAGCCCAGACACAAAGGAACCTGAGAGTCTTATCTCCAATTAACTCTAGAAAAATGGGAAGTGGGGCTTGGCTCAAGGACAAGTCCCTTGAGCTGTAGAGGTCAGGGATAATGCCTAGGCCCAGGGGTAGGACAGTAGCCTTGAGCTGAAGAGTTCAGGGAGAGCACCCAGGCCAAGTTCAATCCCCATGACCCACAAAATAAAAAAAAAAAATCTCTGGAGACATATTTCATCCTGACAACAGGGAGTGTGGGGCTGGCATCTTCAGGGAAGAGGCCAAGGATGCAGCTAAATGTCCTACCATAACAAGAAGTTTTGCTTTACAATAAGAGATATCAATATTGCTACTATTAAGAAACTCTGTGTTGAGCTCACCACTCTCAAATGTGCTGTAAAATCTGAAAGACAAAAATGTGAACGGACACGGTCAAATGAGGGAAGAAATTATAAGGAGGAGAAGGATAAAAGAGATGAAAGGAAGTAAGGGAGAAAGGGAAGGAAGGCCTGAAAGAGGGAAAAATAGAATCAAAGAAAATAATCTAACGTATTCTAATCACTATTTATTTTATGGTTAATATGAGAAATAAAACATGGGATCAACTGTCACAAACACAAATGAATGAGGAAAAGCTTAGCAAACATCTGCCAAATAAAAAGCATCCCTATCTGCCAGCTACATTTGTCACTCAATGAACTGACTGCACAATTATTGCATGCTCTTGCAGACATATTTTCCATCCCTCAGAATTGCTTCAAAGAAAATGCGTAACAGAGAAAAACTACTCTGGGTACAAGAGGTCAATACTTGGGTGGATTTGACAAAATAATAAAGTACGGCCTTCAGCTAGAAGCAAATCTGAATCAAAAGAATGCTAATCTCCTCCAACCAAAGTTAAAAGAATGCTTGTTATGATTTCCCCCCCCACCTTTTTTTTTCTTTTAGTTTTTAACATCAAAGTGTACATGCTCAGAAATAGCATTTTGTGCTGATATGACACATAGTAAAGTCATAATATAATACATTACCAAAAAGAAGCTTGAGTGTGAGGAGTGCTTGAAAAAAATACTCATATTTTTCTCTCTTAGGAGTATTTTAATGTTTTACACTTGAAGGCATTTATATGTAATAACTTTGCACAGATTAATTTTCCCAGAAGCAAGTTGCAAAACTTCTGCCATAGCCTGTGGACACTTAATATGAATATCTTATTCATAAAATAAAGCATGTTTAAACACTGCAGTAATATCTTTAGTTATGGTCCCCAAAAGGAATGGTGCTAATTAAAAAAATCCTATAATGTGTTTCACAAATTAATCATTTTTAGAGCATAAATATCACTCATAAGTTAAATTACATTTTGGAGTATATTCCCATATATCATGTTTACCAAAGTAATACTTTCTGTACATCATTGTTATTACTTGAAATTTTTTTCATGCTGTTACTTTGATACTCTTCAGAAAATAAATTGACTGTCACCATCAGAACACCTAAGACATTTTAAAGAATGTTTACAATTTAAAAAAAAACACACAACCTTTAAAATTACTTCCACCCATGTTTAAGACTTCAGTGAAAATCATAAGGCTTCACTAAAACAAAATACATAGTAACCATCTGTGGACCGATAAAGAAATAATCTCAGTTTTCTCAATTCTACTTTTCTATGATTCCAACTAGAAATAATTTCACTTTGCTAGAATAAGATTTATTTTCCTTATTTATTTACATATCATTTTATGGGACAAAAACATACTAGGAAACAACTAGCTCATCCAACTACAATTATAATGGCAAGTTTGCCCACTCATCAATTAATGAGTTAAAAATTAGTTCTCCAAGGTGCAAATAATGAGAAATAAGCTGGGTGCCAGAGGTTTATTTTTGTTACCCTAGCTACTCTGGAGGCTCAAACCTGGGGAATATTAGTTAGAAGCTAACCCAGGCAGAAAAGTTCAAGGCTCCATCTCCAATTAACTAGTAAAAAAGTGAGACTGGACATATACTTTAAGTGGTAGAGTGCCTGTTGAGAAAGCAAGCCAAGAATGAGCACAAAGCCCTGAGTTAAAGCTACAGCACACACACACACACACACACACACACACACACACACACACACACACACACAAAGTTATGTTCAATAAAACCCCTGACAAAATTTAGTTTACTCTAACAAAGTATTAAGTCTTTATCTAATGTGTTCTTCCATATACTGCAACATAGAAAAGAATAACATAATAAATATACTAGTATGTAGTTAACAGTATTTTACTTCCAGTACACTTTATAAAGAACTACAATTTCTATTTCATTAAATATAAAGTTCCAATTATATCTAAATGGTACCACGAACATACAACTGAAGTCTTCATCTATGTGCATCATCCCAAGTAATCTATGAAATTGAAGAAAACTGATAATAAAATCGTATGTGGAGCCAGGCGCTGGTGGCTCAAAGCTATTCAGGAGGCTGAGATCTGAGAATCGAGGTTCAAAGCCAGCCCAGGTACAGAAATACTTGAGACTCTTATCTCCATCTAACCACCAGAAAACTGGCCCACAGTTCAGGTCCCACAACCAAAAAAAAAAAAAGAAAACCTATCACTCCGTCACATGGGATGAAATGAGGTTCACTTTTTAATGTGGAGAGATTTAGTTCCTTAGACTTCTAAAATGATGGCTTTCCTGTGTAAATTTATAAAGCAAAAATACAGGTTTCCTTTAGCACTTGGTGGAAATTAGGGGGCCTAAAGACCAAGCCTGAAGATTATATGCTGTTCACGAGGCCTAATTTACTTTAATGCTTTGTGCAGGCTTCAGGAAGAAACACAGATAGAGCCTTGTCCCATTTCCAGAATTAGTTGAGTTTCAGGCACCTGTGTGTGCTAATCTATACAACCAGAAAATGATGTCCTCCAGAATCCAGATAACAGAGCCTTTCAGAGAAACACAGTTATTAGACTGAAAAATAAGCCAGACTTAAGAGGCTGAGAAACTAAGAAAGAGACAGGACTGGTCCATGTGACACCCCATTTAAAATCCATCCATCCTTTGCCCAGGCTCAATCAGCTGTCTATCACTGAAAAATAGACTTCCTCTTAGTTCTGACAGAAACCACAACCAAATGATTTATGTCTTTCAGATTACTAATTTTCTATTTAAACAGCATCAGTCCACAGCACTCCAGGTGTATTTTTAATATTAGCATGAATTGGAAATCACAAAATGTGATCTACAGGATTCCGAATCACCTTTTTCAAGTTCTTTTTAATCTATAGTAGTTGATGTAGCAAAAAGCTGGAAACCATGACACACTGTACATAAACAAAAAATGGTAAATCAGGCCAGGATTTTGGTCTAGTGGTAGAGTGCTTGCCTCACATGCACGAAGACCCAGATTTGATTCCTCAGTGCCACATACATAGAAAAAGCTGGAAATGGTGCTGTGGCTCAAGTGGTAGACCTCTAGCTTTGAGAAAGCCTAAGGACAGTGCTCAGGCCCCTGAGATTAAAAAAACAAACAAACAAACAACAACAACACAAACAACAGGTAAAACATAAGTCAGGGAGACCCCAAATACAATTGAAAAATATTGAAATTGCCAGGGAGACAATTTTTTCTCTTTATACTAAACTTTAGTATTCTACTATAGGAAGGAGGGGGCAGTTCTGGGTTTTAAATTTCAGCAAACTTGCTGGGCTGCTGGGCAGGTGGTCTACCACTTGAACCACATCTTTAGCCTTTTTTGATCTGGCTACTTTTTGAGATAGGGTCTTACATTTTGTCTGAATCAGCCAACCACCAACTTCTACCATAGCTGAGATACAGACATGCAAGTTCTTACTCAGATTGTTTTCCTTCTCAGATGGGTGTCACATGAACTGCTACCTGCCCAATCTCAGCCTCTCGCATGCATATGCCTGTAATCCTATATACAGACTTAGACCTGAGTATCTTGATTCAAAGCCAGCTTAGACTGAAAACCCCCAAAACTCTTATCTCCAATGAACCAGTAAAAAATTAGAAAAGGAAGTATATGGGTCAAGTCATAGAGCATTAGTCTTGAGCCAGAATATCTAAGCAAGAGCACAAAGCCTTAAATTTAAGCTCAAGTATAAGCACAAAAATAAATCGATAAATAAATAAATAAGTAGATAAATAAGTACAATATAATATAGAAATAAGAAAGGGTGGTCCCCTATTTGTGGAACATACACACTTACAAGAAGAGCTTTCATACTGAACTGCTCTGTGCCCTAGTGTTTCTCTCTTCCCCGCCCCCTGACTTCCAGCTGTCAGAAAAAAGACAAAATTAAGTTGCCATGGTTTAAGCCACTTAGTCTTGTGATATGTTCATGACAACCTAAGCTTTCTAAGATTCCATGATACCTGAGGAATCCACTTCTTGGGGGCTCTCAAGCCTCCTGTTTGGCTATCTGTCATCTATGCTGTTCTGCCTTTCATGTACCCATACCTATAACTATGCAATCCATTTAAAAATTTCTTAAAAGGCTGGGTGCTGGTGGCTCAGACCTGTGATCCTAGCTACTCAGGAGGATGAGAGCTAAGGATCAAGGTTAAAAGTCAGCATGGGCACAAAAGTGCATGATTCTTATCAATTCACCACCTATAAATTGGAAGTGGTACTGTGGTTCAAATTGGTAGAGCACTAATCTTGAGCTGAAGAGCTCAGGGACAGTGCCCAAGCCCAGAGTTCAAGCCCCATGACTGGAAAAGGAAAAAGAAAAAGAAAATTCATGAGTTCTAAGATCCATACCTAGTATGCAATTCTTCTGTGCTACCAAAGTTAGTTCACCATTCGAGTACCCTCGTTACCACTGTAAGTGTTCATATTTATAGTTCGATTGAAATGTCTCAGTCAGGACTAACTTCCCAAATTGATGTAAGCTTTTGTTCTGCATATTAGCTACTGCTGCTTCTCTCTTCATATGCAATTATCTTCCTCTCCTGACTTCATGCAAATGAAGTCCATGCCCATATTATGTAGAATAATTATACTTCTGATATCAGGTATTCTGGATACATATACTATATATAATGAATATATTCCTCTGTAAGGAACATAATTCTATCCATCTCTTGGCCTGTTACAATTTGAATCTGACATGTCCTCCCCAACAAAGGCAGGTATTTCAAGCTTAATTGCCAGTTAGTAGGGTGTGTGTGTGTGTGTGTGTGTGTGTGTGTGTGTGTGTGTGTGTGTGTGTTTACTTGTGGCTTTGACAGGATGCTGGCACTGTCCCTTAACTTTTGTGCTCAAGGCTAGCACTCTATCAGGTAAGCCACACCTCAATGCTGGCTTGTAACTGGAGATAAAGAGTTTCATGGATTTTCCTAACTGAGCTGTCTTTGAACTACAATGCTCAGATCTCAGCCTCTGCAGTAGACAGGATCACTAGGGACTGTGCTCTGATAGACTTTTAAGGAATGACTGGATCACATGATCTGGTCCACTTATTGAGGAATGGAGTATTAGAAGACATGCCAGGTAAAAGGAAGTATGTCATTGCAATCATGCTCTTAAAGTGTGTAGATTGTCTCTTGCTAGACAAGCCTCCAATGACCTAAAGATTTCCCGAGAGGCCTCACAGTTTCCATGTACTTCTAATAGTGCCTTTTGGGGACTAAATCTTCAAAGCATGAGCTAGACAACATTTAAGATCCAAATGGTAGCACTTCTGCAATTCAAACTATTGCTTTTCTAACAAATCACATCAAGCAAAACTCAAAGCCAAGGGAGAACACAATTTAGTCAGTGGGTTGATTTTTATATCATATTTAATTAAGTAGAATAAGATAAGCAAATTTCTTATCACTGGAGAATTTCAACTTGCTATCTGAGAGTACAGGATGAGCAGCTGATAGTCCTGAGAGGGGCAGAAATGAACTTAGGTATCAGTCAGAAGTCTAGGCAGTCAGATATTTCGAAGGTGCTGTATTCTCATGTCGGCAGTCCACAGATATGGTCTCACTTTATGGTGGTTACAATGCCCTGCTCTAAGTATACAAAGTACCATCTATTCAGCTCTCTCGTTAGCTTCCTGAGGAACCTCAGACAAAACTCCTTTCACTTGTAAGTTAATAAATGAATAAGCAAATAAAATAATACAGTGCTTAGTTTTTAAGATTCTATAATATATCTATTCTTGTCGTTACTCTGATGCACAACATCCCTAGTGGTGGTGTTTCACAGGTATGAGAAAATCTATTAAGCAAAGAGTTCACTTACTAGGAAGGTACTAATAGAGAGTAACAAATTAACAGAAGTGAGAAGAGTAGATTATTTTCATTTTCTCTGATTAAAACAGCACAAGCAAGGGTTGGAAATTTAATTATATGTCTACTTATCTTCTTCCTCATTTTATAATCTATACACCAAGTTATATTTTCTACTGAAATTCCCAAAGTAGATCACAATATTCACATTATAACTTTTATGCCAACAGGCATCTATTCACATTCAAAAACGCACAAGAGTGTGCTCCCCCTTTATCTTAGGAAAAGATCACTGGAGAGCAGTCCTCTTCTATGATGGCAAAGGGAGTTCCTCTTCCCCCAACAATCAATCCCTGGATGATAGCTTCTCAGGGAACAATACTCCTCTGAGAATAACCTCTCTGCCTAGCTTTTGCACTGTGGTGACTTCTTAATTTGCCAGGGCTGAAGGTCATGATCTAATGGATGAAGCATCTCAAGCATGTTTATTGCATTTTTATGCAAAGCAGTAAAAGAGACATCTCACTCACTGTAATGCAGGAGGTCTTGTTTCTTCTGATATCTGCATCAGTAATTGCTCCTCTGATGTCATTCACTTCCCTTTAGAATTTATATTATTGACTTATTCTTGACTGGCTTTTGTCTCTTTGCAATCTACATGTTCAAATATTTGCCTGGATACTAACTGTAATCCATCAACCTTGCTATATGTCACCAGTTGTCTAGTTATGAGTTATCACATGGCTTTTCTGCAGGTAAAAACTGTAAGGGTCACCAGAAAGAAAAGAAATCCCAGCATATGGTTTAGGCAGAAGAGTTTCTTGAGGGAGGGAGCATACTGCGGGCCATACAAGATGGAGGCTTAGGGAGACAGAGGGAAAGAGAAAGATAAGAGGACGATGGGCAAATTGTGCTGTTGAGCCAGATTATATAGGAAAGGGTGGCAGTCGGGACTACAACAGATGCTGAAGTGATCTCAGAGCCTAGGAACCTCTCCAGACCAGGCCGATTCAGGAAGACTTCAGTGGATGAGGAAGTGACCTCAGAGCCTGGCTGACTCATAGTCAGGTGATTAACAGTCAGGTGATTATTGGTTTCAAGCAGGTGAGGGCAACGGGGGAGGAACGTCCTCTAAGGAAGACCTAACAAAAACACATACATAACCTTCCTATGCGCATAGCACCCACTCTTCTTCCTCGTGTGACTCACCTAGCCACCTTCTACCTTTCTATTTCTCACATACCCTCCCTCCCAACTAATCAGCCCATGATAATTCTTGTCAACTTTCTGAGCCTGTTAAATTTTGACCCATTTTTTCCTTGTCTTTGTCTCCTGTTTGAAGTATTTGTTTATCTTAGTGATTCATTAATGTCCTAAAATACATGTGTATTCTCCTTTGAAAATACAGCTGCAACTTTAAGTAATTTCTTTCATTTGTAGAGGGAAAAAACACACCATATATTTACATGCTTTGAGACAAAAGATTAAAAAATATGTTCAATATTAAGCTTAAAAAAAAAAAAAACTAAGATGGCTGGCAATGTTGTTTACACTGCCAGTGTCACAGTGCCTGTCTAGCATGCATGAAACCCTGGGTTCGATTCCTCAGTAATACATACATACACACACACACACACACACACACACACACACACACACACACAAATCCAGAAGTGGCACCGTGGCTCAAGTGGTAGAGTGCTAGCTTTGAACAAAAGAAGCTCAGAGACAGTAACCAGGCCCTGAGTTCAAGTCCCAGGACTAGAAAAAAAAAGCTAAGACAAAAAAAAAAATTAAATTGCGAATCATCTCAGTAAACTAGGATTTCATAAAACTAGCAAAATTTGTTGAAGTATTGTAAGGTAGATTTTATTTATGATCACCATATCTACAGGAACCACTGTAGTGGTATTTTACAGACAAATAAGTATAGCTTCAATATCAAATACAAAAAGAAAATGGAAAATTGACAACTAGTAAGGAAGAAAAGTAGAATAAAAAATAAAGACTGAGATGAAGAACCACATACATACAGACAACATTCTGACTAAACCAATCTGACAGGATTTCTGCTGCATACAGGTCAAGTCAATCAGACATTTATCTAGCAGACAGAGAAGGCAAGAAAGGCAATTACTTGAGAATATGATCAGATATTGAGACAGTCAAGGAGAGTTGGTAGGATTTTTCCTGAATTTGGACAACACAGAGGTAAAAGTTTCTAGAAAGAAGGCAAAGCCTAGGTGGAAAGGAGACTCAGAAGCTCCTTACAAAGAATTTGACCAAGGAGAGACTCTCACTTGCTCTTAAAGGTTTCGTGCGAAAGTCAACACAGTTACCTTGTCTCTTGTACCAAGAGAAAAACTCAAGTAAGGTGCCAAAATGAAATGCAGAAAAAAATAGAAAAGTTTACTAGGAAAGGGTATACTTTCTTTACATTAGCGTCAATAAATACAGCAAGGAGGATTTCACTGCCACAAAGAAAGGAAAGGAATTCATTTTCACAGAGTAAAAGCGAGTTGAATCTAAGAACTACAGTATTATTCATTAGGCTTTGAATACTGGACATTGGCCTTGAAAAATTCTAGCTCCAGTTTCAGCCTACAAGAGGAAACAGGTAAGCCAGGGTCCTGGGGTAGGAAAGAAGTTACAGAATCAAAATACACCAATAAGTATCTGTCCACCAGACCCTGAAGGTCAGAAATCTGGGAATTGCTTTGAGTTAAGATCCTGATCTCTTCCAGGCACTCTTCCCTGTTGATCAGCCTTAGGCTTTTTGTGGTACTGGGGATTGAATGTAAGCCTTCACACTCTCGAAGCAGGCACTGAACTACTTGAGCCATGCTTCCAGACCCACTATTTTAAATTACCCAAATCAGGGCATGAAATGTGTTTAAATGCTTCCTTATGTACAGTTAATGCTTATGATGGGAATCTGCTTCATTCTCGTAATGCATTGTTTTCAATACTCCCAGTTGGCCCACTGATTACCCTTCCCCCCCACCCCCCGCAGAGATTCTTCCAGAAATTATCCAATCTGGAATCTTAATCTAAAGGTGACAGTTCACTCTTCCATTCCAACCCCTCAGGTAACAGGCACCAGAGTTCCTCCTGACCACCACACCTGGCCAAGCTGTTAACTTAGACTTTAGGTTCTTTTGGAACCAAGCCATTTCAGGCCTACTACAAACTAAAGGCAAGTCCAGAAACTCCTTGCAACATTTCAGCTCCCTATGACCTGCCCCCTAACCATCACCCTATTTAAACTTTTCCACCACTGCACATTATGCCATGTCTCCGCCTCTTGTCTCCTCACTGGTGTCACTATCACATCCCACTTCAACTCTCCATTAAAGATGATCTGATCTGTTCAGGTCATTTTCTTTTCTTTTTTGTTCTAACCCCCCCTCTTGCATGACTCAGTTTCAGATAGATAGTAGATAGATGATAGATAGATAGATAGATAGATAGATAGATAGATAGATAGATAACACAGCAAAGACACTATGCATATAAACCTATTAGAGTATGGAGTTATTCTGAACTTGCATTTCAAATTAATTCATTCTTGCTTGTACCCATTAGATTATTCTTTTGCTTGCCTCTGCCTCCTTAATTCATTCACCTTAGAATCAATTTTGTTAATAAGATGACTGATCAGTTAGCTGTTTTAGGAAAACAGTTGAAATTGACAACTATTTTTTTTTTTTGTCAATTGTGGGGCTTGAACTCAAGGCCTGGGCTCTATCCCTAAGCCTTTTTGTGCTCAAGGCTTGAGCCGCAGCTCCACTAAGGTTTTTTCAGTGTGTATTTGGAGGTAAGAGTCTCACAGGGACTTCTTAGCCCAAGCTGCCTTTGAATCACAATCCTCAGATCTTAACTTCCTGAGTAGCTAGGATTACAGGCATGAGCCACCACAGGGCCCAGGTTCAATGAGTACATTATAGATGAGTTTCCCTAACTAGAAAATGTTTACAAAACACAAGTATCCTAGAAACTTTAACAATTGATTTACTATTTCTAACATGCCTTTTAAATATTAACATACCATTTTTATAACTGCTCTAATTCTTTCAAGTAGATAGAAATCCTGTTCAAGTTGGTTTGAACCACCAAAAAAAAAACCTAGTGATAATAACTAGCTTAATCATAAGACCAGAAGTATGGTTGGGGCTGAAAAATGTATCCAAGATCATTATCATTTTTTATCATTTACTTTTTTTGCATTTACTTTGTTTTCAATATGGAGTGATTCTTGACAACTATTGCAAAATAAAATACATATTCCACTTTCCTCTTTAATGCTTAATAAGATTTCATAATGAAGACATTCCTTTTAGGAGAGGAGTTTCAAATGAAGCTTCTCCTGAACCCAGGTACAGAAGATTACCAAAAGAACTGAAGGTCAAGGTAAGTTCCCATATACTCCATAAGGTTGATCTTTGAGTTCTAAGTTGCCATACTACAAACTTAAAGTATCACTTTCTGAGCCACAGTAGAATCATTCCTTGGAATTTAAGGTGTTTCAGACTATTATATGTCTAAATGTTAAGCTCTGTATATTATCTCAAATTAATAAGTTTACAGCTTGTATCTGTCATATACTTCAACATAAACTAAATCTTTCCATTAAAAAAAAATGAGCAAATATGGGCCAGAAGTTTGGCCTAGTGGTAGAGTGCTTGCCTAGCATGCACGGATATCCGGGTTCGATTCCTCAGTATCACATATATAGAAGAAGCTGCAAATGGTGCTGTGGCTCAAGTGGTACAGTATTAGTCTTGAGGAAAAAGCCCAAGGACAGTACTCAGGCCCTGAGTTCAAGCCCCAGGACTGGCCAAAAAAAAAAAAGGAAAATTTTCATTCTGTATTCTTTACCTTATATATTGTATATTCACATACACATCTAAGGGAAAGTGGGGGGGGCATAGAATCAGCTGAAAAGGGGTAATTCTCGTGGGTGGAGATGATAAGAGATAATGAGAGAACAAATGGCACTAGAGAAAAGGAAATGTACTCATTTCCAGAAGTATGTAAAAGTAACCCTGATGCATATCACCTCTAAAACAATAATAAAGTATATTTGGGGGAAAAGTCAATTATGCTACTAAGGAAGATGAGATCTGAGGATCCTGCTTTGCAGGCAGTCTAGACAGGAAAGGACATGAGACTCTTATCTCCTATTACCCATCAAAAGTTGCAAATGGAGTTATGGCTTAAAGTGGTAGAGCACTAGTCTTGAGCACTAAAGCTCTGGGGGCAATGTCCAGGCCTTGAATTCAAGCCCTAAAACCAGCCCTCCAAAATAATAATAATAACTATGCATAAAATTAAAAACTATTTTAAAGTCAATGTATTTCACAGAATTGCCAAGCGAAGGAACAAGCAAATACATACAAGCCAATCACTTACTTTAGATAAATTTTAATTCCAATTATGTTTCATGACACAGTATTTGCTACCCTTCTATATATTATATGCTTTGATTATTAAAGTATCTATTTGTATCTATAGATATAAATACCTATCTATATAGTTATTCTTTAAATATAAAAAATAAAGGAGCACTCTAAGAAAGTATTTACAACCAAATCATAACCCATCCAAATTCAATTAGTACCATAGAAATACAAATATATTTTAATATAGATGCTCTGAAATTAAATGGAAATGTGAAATACAATACACACAACCTTCTCCTCATAATTAAAAAAATGCTGCTTTGTACTAAAGAAATAGATAGGACAATAAGATGATAGTTTTTCTAAAATAATACAGTTAAATTTCTTCAGGCCCTAATTATTATGGTCATATACATAGAGACAGAAGAAACATTTGTGTGGTTCTAAAATTCAGAAGTTGTTCTACCAAGCTATTCTCCTGGCTTCACTGTCTCCTGGCATTCTGTCTGAAAGTCCTCTCTGCATGGTCTCCCTAATTCATCCTCTGCTTTGTCAATGGTCTGGGAATCACCTCCACATTACTTCTATAGGCTGCTAGCCCTCACTGGGGAAAATCACTCTTCTCCATCCCTTCCTTCCACATGGTCTCCACTGTGTCTTATTATATGGAAACAGCAAGTACTATTGCCATGAATTTCAGTTAAGTCTCTGACATCTCCTTCTAATAAAGGACACAATTACAAAAGGAGCAAGTTATAATCAACAAACATTTGCTGAATTCACTGGGGTCATACCAGAATCCCTTTAGTTGCAGACTCATACAGTAAACAGCTACATGTTCCAAAATGAGAAAGGAGAAGGACTGAAAGTTTATGTCAATATAACAGAAAATTGCTAAACAAAATAAAGAAAACTCACTGAATGCAAAAGTCCCAAAGAAAGATGATGGTAAGTCTAAACTTGGTCTTAAAGCCTCATTTGTACTACTCCAGGGAAATTTCTATTTCCAAATTAATTATAAATCTCCTAGATTACTTAATGTAAGCAATTAAGCCTACGATAATACACAATGTTGTATATTTAATAACACTGATTCATTTAAAAGGATTAAAAATGGTCCTAAATTATTTCTTACTGCTTGCCTGTCAGAAAATTTTGAAGCAATTTCTCTCATATATTGAGTCACAATAATGCATTAAAACAGACATAATGATTCAAACAAAAGTATGGCTATGATCATTGTAATCCAATATAACTTGATAAATCTGAACTATCAATTGTCATTTGCCACTTTTAGATAGCATTTATATAATTCCAAATAAAATTTATTTATCCCTCAACCTATATTTTGGGTGAATGCATTGCATAAACAACAATCTCTTCCGAATTATATTAAATTACCAAAACAGCATAGGGATAAATTGCTATGAAATTAATTCAGTTATACAATTGTTCTTTTCAATAAGCCAGACTTTCTCTGTAATTATGTTCATTACCGTTAATGAACAGCATTTGTATTGGAGGAAAATTTTACAATAATGCACATATTCAAAGGTAATAATGTTCAACCAGCAATCAACATTCCAAATTTAATACATCGATCTTCAAACAAAGAAACAAAAAATGAAATGGACTACAGAAGATAGTATGCACTTTGACCTGAAGGGACACTTTACAAAGTATTATTTCTAAAATAAAACTCTAATCAGTACTTGCAACTTATCCACATTAACATCTATGTAAAGAAATCTATATGCTATTAAAATCCATCTTCTTCTGGGTTGTTAAATCAAGAAGGTAACTGCAGACTTATTCTCTTGCTCGGCAACTCTTAAATAACCCATATTTACCACCCCCACATCTATACATGTTCTATTTGCTTTTAGCTAAACTACTCTTTGCATGCTATTTTTTAAATAGAAGTCAAGTGGGAAGGATAGATTGTCATCATTTTGCAGAATATTAAATAACTACTCAAAAATATTATATGAAGGTCAAGTGTGGTGACATACATGTTAATATTAACTACTTAGGAAACAAAGAATTGGGAATTATATATCTTGAGGCTAATTTCTTCTACAAGGTTAGCAAGTTCCCATCTCAACCAAACGCCAGGTACAATAGCATATGTCTATCATCTTATTAGCTCCACAGGAGTTATTGGAAAAAAGAATCTCAGTACAAGGCTCCACTGGAGCACAAAGCAACAAATCATATCTGAAAAATAATTTTGGAGAAAGGGCTAAATTGTGACTCTAGATGTAGACTGCTTGCTAACCCTGAGTTCAAACCTCAGTACAGCCAAAAGTATATTTCTTTTGTATATCACCTCTAAAACAATAAAGGATTCTTAGTGATTCAGTCAATGGGTTTTCTTTCTTTCTTTTTTTCTTTCTTTCTTTCTTTCTTCCTGGCGCGCCTGGGCACTGTCCTTGAGCTTCTTTTGCTCAAGGCTAGCACTCTACTACTTTAGCCAGAGTGCCATTTCCAGCCTTTTCTGTTTACATGAAACTGAGGAATTGAACCCAGGGCTTCATTAATGCTAGGCAACTCCCTCTACCACTAAACCACATTTCCGGCCCCAGTTAGTGGATTATTTATGTTCCAAATAACTACCTTCTTCTAAAAGAAAGTACACTCAAGATTGAGTCAAAATTATTTGTGTTTTTTAAATTGTTTCTCACTGTATGATATTGTCTCCTTCCATAATTGAGGCAGGCCTTGAACTCTACATCCTCTGACCTTATCCTCCATAGAGTTGGAATTTCAGGTGGGCACCCATACATACAATTCCCATCTTGTTTTTTATTGTCAGCTCTTGCAAAATCTCTGGAGTTTTCAGAGAACTGAATTTCAGGAAACAAGTCTATTTTAATGTGGATTAAAAAAATTCTATAGAATGTCAGTAAAATGTACATACATACACAAGTCTTACTACATGGTATGTCAAAGCTAATCAGTAATACCTACCTTCTAAACAGTGAACTTACTTTTTTCTGTAGTTTAATTTTCATTTTATTGGCTATATTGGGCTTTAAGCTTAGAGCTTTGCACTTTACCAGTTAAGTGTTTTACCATTGAAGCTAAGCCTTAGTCCTTTCATTTTCCAATGAAGCTGTTTAGCTAGTCTCTGTCTTTGGCTAGACTGGCTTTTGACTCCCTGATCGTCTTTTGTCTGCCTCCAAAATAGGTGAGATTATCTTACCAACATTTGTCCAGGACTGACATGAACTGCCTTCTGTTTGTTTTCATCTTCCTTTAGCTAGAATTACAGGTAATGGCTAACACACCTGGAAGAATTTACTTTCTTATAATAGTGAACTGCACATCTGGCCACTTTCTACCTGAGAATAGCAAGGGCTTTCATGACTACATCACCATCCAAGCCAACAGTAAAAAGAATGTGAAGAGTTCTTGCCCAATACTTTTCTCTTTCTTTATTGGTACAAATAATAAGGGCCTAAGAATTTGAAAAACAAGAAAAAAATGTCAAGATCCCATTTTACAAAACTAAATGTGAAAATTTTGCTCAAAGTTATCAATTGAAGTTATTTCCCATGTGAAAAGACATCTAGTACAAATGCAGAAACATCCAAAAATACTTCCTTTTCAAAATTTTATGTTCAGAAAGACTCAGAAACAGAGAAAGAAACATTAGTCAGCCCAAGTGTATTGGTTCCTTTTCAGAAGACATAGGATGAAGATTATCTCTATAATATTAACATAGAAAATCCATATGTGTATAAAGGTGAATATTGTTTTTTAAGTACTGGTATTAGCTTAAATTCAGGGCCTAGGTGCTGCCCTTTAGCTTTTTCACTCAAGACCTGGCACTTTACCATTTGAACCACAGGTCTATTTTCAGCTTTTTGGTAGTTAACTGGAGTTAAGAATCACAAGACTTTTGTGACCTGCCTGGATTTGAACCATGATCCTATGAGCTCAGCCTTTCAAATAGCTCATATTACAAGTAAAAAGTACTACTGAATTTCCAGAACTCTTTATAAAAGCTATACTAATATTTGCAAGGTATCACAGATGTAGTCAGTGGCCATTACAAATGTCACATAAGTCTAATCACTTATTCATAATATGTGAGAAAACTGAAGCAGCCATTCCCAAACTATTCTTAAGTACACACTATTGAAAGAGAAAATCAATTTCAAGTTTACCACAAAGGATACTATTTTGAAGAAGCAGGAAATGGGCACTTGTTCAGCACAAATTGAGTCAATTAACTGTGTTCTGATGAAAAATAATCAAGAATAGCAAGCAAGTGTCATTAGAATTGCTAAAAACATTTTCTCAGGAAAAAAAACTAAACAAAACAAAATTAGCTAATAAGAGAGCCTGAAAAACAGTGTTGTTTTTCTGAGTTTTCCTCTGAAAGAAAAATGTATAGCCATTATCCTTAAAATTAAAAATCGAAATCCCAATACCTTATCTCGAGTGTTTGGAAGCAAAAAGATGTCTGTGTTCTAAGTGTATATCATTTCTCTTCTTCCAATTTGAATATATTTTAGGCTCCCATTGGAATGAATTTAAGCTTCCTCATATCTAAATGCATTAAAGCAAACACTATTCCATCCTCCAGCCTCTAATATGTTTAGAGACTAGAGCTCAATGCAGCCAGCCACACAACTGGCTTCTGTGACTATCTCTGAATTCATTATTAAATTCACATTAAATAATTCTTTATCCTATAGAAGTTCCAGAAGACAAATTCTAATAGTGCACTTCAAATCACAAACATATCACTCTACTAAGTAAGATTTAAGTAAAAATCATCTTTTCCATTCAGCAAGGGGAAAAATGTTTTTTTAAGAAACGAAGTGGGCATTTGACATTAAAATTACACAGATATATATTCTGAATATTCATTTGTTCTCTGGTGATTCTTAAGAATACTTTAAAATGTTATTTTAACTACAACAACCACTTAATTTCATACACTTCCAGTTTTTATATATTTATTATTCTTGATCACAGAAAATGTAGAATAAAAAGCTATTATCAAGCATTTTGCTGTGTATTTTATTGTTTAATCAATTGATTCAATTGATTGATACTCGTCTATTTTCTTTTTTTGCCAGTCTGGAGCTTAAACTCAGGGCCTGAGCACTGTCCTTGGGCTTTCTCAAGGACTTGAGCTACAGCACCACTTCCGGCTTTTTCTATGTATGTGGTACCAAAGAATCAAAGCCAGGTCTTTGTGCATGCTAGGCAAGCACTCTACCACTAGGCCAAACTCCCACCCCCTTCAAGTCTATTTTCTTTTAAATTGACCTACTGCCCTGAAAGGAAAATGCAGTGTAGTATATTGAACTTGAAAAATAGAACTGCTGGACATGTGAAACTAAACACTAAATAGTTTAAAAGTGTCACATTCATGGGCTGGGAATGTGGCTTAGTGGTAGAGTGTTTGCTCATCATACATGAAGCTCTGGGTTCAACTGCTCAGTATCATATAAACAGAAAAAGCCGAAAGTGGCACTGTATCTCAAGAGATAGAGTGATAGAATTGAGCAAAAGAAACTTGGGGTTCAAGTCCCCGGACTGGCAAAACAGAAAGACTTAGTAAGTTTATCAGCTACATCCAGGCACATAAACAAAAAATGAAACATCTAGATAAGATATTTGTGCAAGTGTATATAGCTGGGAACTTCAGCTCTGAAAATCAAACAGGACAAATGGTTCGTAATAGGTGTGCAATAAATGTTCTTGGATTTTGTGGCTATGGAAAAAAGCTTCTTCCATCATTAATACATTTGTCTCCCAAGCATTATTATTATTATTATTATTATTATTATTATTATTATTATTATTGACAGTCCTGGGCTTGAGCTCAGGGCCTGAGCACTGTCCTTGGACTTTCTCAAGGCTAGAAATCTACCACTTAAGCCTCAACTCCACTTCCGGCTTTTTTCTATGTATGTGCTACCAAGGAATGGAGCCCAGGTCTTCATGTATGCTAGGCAAGCATTCTACTACTAGGCCAAACTCCCAGCCCCTCTCAAGCATTATTTCTAAGAAGGGAACTAAGTTTAGCAAATATATGTGTCAACTTTTCATAAAGACAAAATTGAGCTAGACCTAAAAAAAAATCTAACCATGAATGTAAATATAAGCTAAAATAAGAATGATGAATTTGCTGATCTTTTCTGTTAAAAAATGACTCAGCTATAACAAAAATCTCCAATAGCTTCAAAAAGAATAATTTATGATTAAATTATGACTGAAATGTGAAAATAGTATTTTTGTAAGTTATGACATACATCATTACTGAACTGTATTCTAAGTAGAAAGATTCCTACTTTATTCTCATATATTCAACTCGGTCAGTTAAGTCAGAAACCCTTGATCTTTATGTCGAAAAGCCCGCTAACATAATTTCTGCCCTTCAATTCTCACAGTGAGTTTGTAATTACATAGAGGAGAGTTTCAAAAGCACTTTGTACTGCTGGTGTTGGTGGCTCATGTGTATAATCCTAGCTACTCAGGAGGCTGAGATTTGAGGACTACCATTCAAAGCCAGCCAAGGCATGAAAATCTGATTTCCAGTTAACCACCAGAAAACCAGAAGTGGCTTTGTGGCTCATGGGGTAGAGCAGTTGCCTTGAGCTAAAGAGCTCAGGAACAGTGCCCAGGCCCAGAGTTCAAGCCCCTTCAAGAAGTAATATACCCACTACCTGATGAATATACCTGTAACCTCTCTTTACATCAGCCTCACAATAAAATACAATTAAAAAGCTAAAACAAAAGTCTTTGCACTGAGTGTTTCATAAAGGTGATTTTACAGAGCCCGCTAACTAGCACACAACCTCAAAGAAATATAAACCACAAGAAATACAAGCCACATGCCCATGGCGTAGACAAAAAAAAAAAAACTGATTTAAAAATTTTAAAAAAAGAGCATATATTGAAATAACTTTAATCAAGAAAGCATCTGAGATGCAGAGAAGATTCTGAACTTGGGTATAAAGAAACAGGAAGACTTTCACTATTAGGTAACAGTAAAAGAAACAGAGATCACTCCCACTTATTCTTCTTCAGATTAAAGAGGCATGTATTGGAATACCTTCTGCAACGCAAGGTGGATATGTAAGTTAAATTATTTTTCTACTTCAGTTCTATGACCCAGATGGAAGCTCTTTGGGAATACCTAATTGAATTATATTCAATTTCAGTGGAAAACCATCTGCTGTAAGCTCAAGTCTTCTGACCATGAAAACAAAGAAGCAAGGTCAAGGTCAAAGGGCTTTAGTTTCAGCACACAAAGTCCAAATCTAGGAGATAGATAGTAACAAAGTGTGGGCTTTGGCAAAGTGTATCAACACAAACAGCATTGGGCTTGAGCTCTTCAGCAGGGAGGCTGATAAGGAAGGAAAAGCCAAAGTTTCCTCCTCTAGCCTTTCTTACTCTCTTATGTTATATCCAACTGGGCTCTGTGCTTAGTTTTGAGGGATTTTGTGTTTTATTCTTGATTTCTGCCAAGAAGACTGATCTTAGTCACCTAAAAACTCTCATTGCAGAAGAAACCCCTTATTTAAGGCCAAGTACAACCAATACCCCCTTTCCAATTATCCCCCTCAACTTCCCCAAGTCTCTTTCATGCCTGGCTACTGAGCTCAGTCAATTTTGGCTGCCTGCCAGGTTCCTCTCTTCTTTCCTTGTCACTGGTAAAAACTTGGAAAACACTCCTGGACAGCTCAAGGAGACCTTTTAATTATGCAATGGAGCAGTACCTTGGACTGGCTGCTGTTTTGTCAGCAAGGCTTGTAGTCACCAGTGATGGTAGGATCACAATCCAGGAGTTCTCTAACAAGGCTACTTGTTTATAGAGGGGGAGGGGTCGAGAGAGGAGAGAAAAGACTGGCAGAGAAAGCGGGCGATTTGCAAATCTGAAACATTTCCAATTCTCAGAGTTTCCTACCTCCTGACCTTCCCTGGATCTCCTAAACGTCCATCTTTTAAGGCCCTCATCACCCATGATGCATTACAGAGAATCATCAAGTATCCCCGACCTCTGCAAGCCCTGAAAATTAACCATGGCAATGAAAACACCCCACAAAATTTGGTATTCTTAAATGTTGGTGCAACGTTTTTTTTTTTTAAAAAAAGCAAGCTTAAATAAACTTATGATGCCTTTCCTAATTATGTCACCTTCTGCCAAACTTGTAAACTTAATGAGTGCCTCTAAACGTGTGATTGCAAATGAAAGGCATAAGCTTAGTGGGAAATAAAAATAAAATAATAATAACAACAATAATAATAATCCAGAGAGGGGGGAGAAGAGAGGGAGAGAGAGGGGGGAGAGGAAGAGAGAGGGAGAGAGAGATACCTTGATGGGCCTTCACTTGGCGTTTACCCAACGCTTACCCAGTGGACGCGCCAAGCCCAACAACACCAGCTACGTCTTCCTTTACTCTACCTTGGCACAAGCTTTTCCAGAGGCCGCGTCCAGCTTTCCCGTTCAAGTCCCATTCAACATTGTAAACACATTCCAAGAAAACCAGCCAGCCCAGACTTCCCTCCCTCCGCAGCCCCGGATTACAGGAGACCGGACTGCCCCTGCTTCGGATCCGTGCCATGAGGGCCCCCGCGAGGGTGGTGGCAGAGATGGTGACCCGGACGCGGGGCTCCAGGTCACCCGTCCTCCCCACCACCGCCAGGCACCCGGTGCCTCCCGCCCTCCAGAAAGATCTGCTACACCCGCCAGGCCAGAAGGCGAGGCACGCGGACACCGCCCCTGAGCGCGGGCCCCACGCGCGCTGGGCTTTAAAAGTCTCCGCCGCCGCCTCCACCACCACCGCCCCGCCGCCTCCCCGGAGCCAACAAAAGGAAGCCGGGCTGGGAGAAGTTCGCGCTCAGGTCGCCTCGCTGGAGACCCAGCGATGACTTCTGCCACGTCCAATCCCCTGGCTCTCCACCGCCTCCCCCAGCTCCCGCGCACCGGACCCCCGGCCACCCAAACTTACACACACACACACACACACACACACACACACACACGGATCAAAAAGCGGCTGCAGGACGCAGCGCCCCGACCTCACGGAGCTCTCTCCACAGTCGTGGCGAAGCCTTGCCAGCGCCGGCATCAACAGGTCTTAGCTTCCCGAAGCCGTCCGAGGGTCCCGGGCGCTCTTCCCCTGGGCTCACCCGGGGCAACCTGCCGGGAACGGCTACGCAGAGCCCCGCGCCGCCCTCTGGCAGCCCGGGTGGCCAGCGCTGACCGCCGCCCGCCGCCCCGGGGGAGGTCAGTGAGTAGGAGAGGACGCCCTACCTGTCGGCGGGCAGCCGGGGCAGGGCGCGGGGCGGCCGCGGTACCCGGCGCTGGGGAGGGAGGGAGAAGGGATGCCGCCGGGTCCGGGGCTGGCGGCCGGGCGATCTCCGCGCCCGCACTGCCCGGGCGCCACTTCCGTGGTCCGCGAAGGAAAGTTTGCCGGTGTCACCGCGGCTCTGAATTCCGGATCCCCGCGCTGCGGTCCGCTCGTTCCCTGCGCGCGCGGCCCCCCACCCCCCTTCCCTCCCTCCGGTTCCTAAAATCAGCTCGGAGCCAAATCTGGCTCTAGGCTGGCGGCGAGCGACTGGGGCTCGGGCTTGGGACTCGGGGAGGCGCCGGGCCGGGGACGCGGGGCTCCCCCTCTCGGCCGCCAGGAAACTCTCACACGCGGGCTAGTGCACTTCTGGCGGTCTCCGAGGACTCTTCCACCCGGGACGCCCCCCGCGCGCAGCCCGCGGCCGCGGGAGCTGCAGTCCCCGAAGGACTAACCCGGGCCTGAGCTCCCCAGAACCGGGAGGCGAGGTCGGAGGAGCCAGCGGGCTGGCGGGGCGACACACTTACCCAGTCCGCAGCCAGGACAGAAGACGAAGCGCGGCCGCCTCCCCCTCCCACCCCCGCCCTCCCCACCCCCACCGCCCCGCCTTTCCTTTTGAACCTTCTTCTCCCCCCACCCTCCCCCCAGACTGGGAGAGGTCTAGCTGGCTATGGGTTTCCTAGCAATTTTTATACGCCTGTACGGCTTAGGAATTCCGGGGGGGGGGAGGAAGGGGGCGAGGATGGAGGAAGAGGGGTGAAGGGGGTGGGGGTTAATCAAAAGAAATACAGGAATACGAGTAAAATTAGTCACTATCAGAAAGACCAACATCATTACCGCTGCTTGACTACAAATTTCCCCTCCACCTTTTTAGTTTTGCTCATCTTCTAAACTCAGCTAGGATCTCTGTACTTTGCTATTACTATTAAAACACACACATACACACACACACACACACACACACACACACACGCAATTAAAATGTGGAGAAAGTGTATACTTTAAGGGATCATTTCTATAGTATGTTACGAAAATGTGGGGATTCTGTCTGAAATCACTCAAAGATGCGTGTTTGCTCCATTCGGATCATGACTTCGAAATTCAAGACTTCTTTGTGGAGGGCCACCTCACTGTTGCCATGGACCCTGGTAAAGCTCAGTATGGGAAAGGTGAGAGAAATACTCTCACATAAGCCATAGCCAAGGATGAGAGAACCTTTACTACAGTTTGTGGAAACGCTCCTCAGAATTCAATTTATCAAGTTTGAGCTTGAAGGTGAAACACAGTTGAGAATGAAAAAAGAAAAAAAGAAAAAAGGCATTTTTTTTTACAAGGTTAGAGTTTACCATGTGATACACTGGAATCAGGGTCAGAGAAGGCAGATTCCACTGCAGGCTCTCCCCTTACTCAGTGGCCCTAGGACACCTTCCTTACTCAATTACAGCAGGCGGAAGCAATTGCGAAATCCCACTCTCAGGGCTGCAGTCACATGAGAGAAGAATTTAGAGAGTGCTGTCTCACACAGACATACTTGGCCCTCAATCATAATAGAGATCAAAATAAATGTTCTAGTAGTAGAACAATACTAGTGAGAACAATACTAGCAGCTCCCCCCCCCCCGCCCCCCAGACAACCTTTAAACAATGAACGTGTGAGCAATGCACAATGCCATTTGCAAGGTGACCTGTTATCCATCATACACTTACAAATAGGTGTTTTGTTTTGATTTTCCACAGGGCAGTAAAAGACTAACACAGAATACTAGTCTCATAAGGATATGTCTCCAAACAGTGAGGGTGTGCAGAACCTTTTTTTTTTTATTTTAGTTGTCTGTTTTTGAGAAAGTCTAAATGAGTCTTCAATACACAGATACTTTTAAACAAGTCCAGGGCTGAAGAACAAATCAGGTTTGAGATCAAACATTATGAGTTCCACCCTGCGATATAGTGAGGAATCTAATGTCGTAGCATGTGTGTTTTTTTTAAATTGATTTGCCTCTGATAGCTTTATAGATGATGTTTAAATCCTTCCTTCCTAAACTAAATATTAAGCATTCCCTGAACTTTTTTGAAGGGACAAGACCCTTCAAATTAAGAACTTTCTACCTCTCTAATCACTCTAGAATCCTCCAGAAATTACTTCTAATGGTCTGTTTCCCCAAGACTTGAAAGTAGCTAAACCTTAAAAAATGGAAAAAAGAAAAACTCGTGGCTAAACGTATTCATAGTATTCCATGGATGAATGAGGATACGTGAATGTTTTTTCCCAATCATTGCTTACAGCATTAAAAATTGCTCATTTATATTTTCTCCCAATGTTGAACATCTCTTTAGTATTGCTTGGTAATTTTTTTATTGTAATTAATAGAAGGGTTACATTATATGCACCAAATAGAAGGTGCATAACTTCACAAACATTGATACCCTTTCATATGACATGGTCCCCATTTCCCTCCCACAGTCGCCCCTGCTTGGTAATTTTTTTTTTTTGCAACCTAAGACTTTGAATACAAGCTGATTTATGAAATGGCTTACAGCATAAAAAAAAATCTCAAAACCAAGCAAAAAAAAAGGTTTGAAGTCAGATTTTTAGAATGTTTGAGAAAGTGATGGACTGAGGAGAGTGGTTGTAGAAGCCTTTCTGATGACAGACATTATGAGAAAATGCCTAGTTCCACCCATCACAAATACTTTAGATTTCCATTTTAAAATTCTTCACTCCTTCATAGTTGCAAATAAACTCTGACAAAACTCAGCAGGATTCTTCTAAGTTTAAAATTAATTTTCTTGCTCAAGTCACTTTGAAGGTTTTCTTTCTTTTTTTTTTTTTTTTTTTTTTTTTTGCCAGTCCTGGGCTTGAGCTCAGGGCCTGAGCACTGTCCTTGGATTTTTTTTTCTCAAGGCTAGAGCTCTACCACTTGAGCCTCAGCACCACTTCTGGCTTTTTTCTAAGTATGTGGTAGCGAGGAATTGAACCTGGGTCTTCATGCATGCTAGGCAAGCACTCTACCACTAGGCCAAACTCCCGGCCCCTGATGATTTTCTTACTTGACCTAAAGGAATGTTAAGTAATAGCTAAGCATGGTATTACAAACCTGGAATCCCAGAACTAAAAAGCCTGTAGAGGATAGTCTCTTACTCAAGGCATGACTGCACCATAGAAAGAGACCCATTTTCCTATGAATAAAATAACATTAAGACTGGAAAACATCATTAAAGACATTTTTTTTATTGCTGCCAGGTATTAGTAGCTTCTCCCCTATAATCCTAGCTACTTTGGAGACTAGATCTGAGGATCACATGAATTCATAGGGTGATATGGAATTAACAAGCAGTAAGTGTTAGATACATAAGCAATAAGTATTACATTTACTTTCCAAATTCTATCACTTTATCTCTCCTTCTCAAAGAACATGTTTATTTTAGTTTTGAAGAACATGAGACATGTACATCATGGAAAAAATCAACGGGGGTAATTGCAAAAATGAAATGAATATCATCTCTAGTCCCACAACCAAGAATACTCAGAGATGGCCTCTCCTTTATAACGTGTGAGGTTTGCTGAGGCCTATGAGAAACTCTAACAATTATACCCCGTGAATATGTTTTATGATATCTCACATCTTAATAATGTGTATAACTACTTATATTTTCTTCTAGTGTCATGTACTTTCCTTTTTGCTTTCTAAATTATTTTGGTGTTAACCTCTCTTCCTACAGAATAACAGTATATCTAACACTACACATATTGAATGGGCCACTCAATGTCCAGACATGGCTTGATTTAGACATAATATAAAAATCATATAGAGCTAGTAGTTGGTCAACGAATATTCCCAATACAACAATACACAAAAAACACATACATAAATAAATGGCCCATTACAGACTGAAATCCAGCGAAGATCCCTGTGAGCCAAACCAATGGAGACTATGAGTCTGGAGAAAGGAGAGTCTTTTATAACTCCAAAACCATCTTTATCTCCTAACCATGCATCTATGAGCTTGTTGCAAGGGGTAGGTATTGGGTCTCTAACTGCACAAAGGCTGAAGATGAGCAGGTACTGTGACTTTTATCTGTCAGTGTGGAAAGCATTATCAAGTGCTTCAGCCTGTAATTTTTTTAAAATATCTACTGGGGAAGTCCTCTTCCATTATTTCTTCCTAACTTCAAAAGTTTCATCATATTCTTGTCAAACTAGCTTTCCAAATGAACTTTGGAATCAGTTTTCCTTATCATTCCTTTCTCTTTCTACCTTTGACCCAAAACTCTTCTGTTAGAATTATGTTAAATTATGTATCAATTTACTAAAACACATTTTGCTATTCTTTCTTTTCTTCTTTTTTCATTCTTCTGATCATGATAAAGGATGATTTTCCATCATGAAAAGACTAGCTTACATACCTTTCATATTACATCTTTATCCAGCACCCATTAAATCACTTTAGTTTCCTGGTTCTGCGACTTGAACTCAGAACCTTACGCCTTCACTTCACTTCCCCTCACCTCTAACCCCCACTACCACTGGAGCCACACCTCCATTTCTAGATTTCTTGATGTTTAGTTGGAGATAGGAGTCTCAGACTTTCCTGCAGGGCTTGCTTCCAGTCTTTATCTTCAACTCTCAGCCTCCTAAATAACTAGAATTCCAGCCTCCAGCCACTAGATGAGTGAAAGGATTCTTGCTGAGTGAAAGGATCATCATCCTACAAGAATCTCAGATACAAACAATACTTGGAATCTGAGAGCCCTACATTATGATAGTAAGGAGAGAAAACACAGATCTTAATCAAGGGTTGGGCTAGTTTTCTACTTTTATCTAGTGCCAGTTCATGAGCACTCTAGATTGGTGCAAGTTTGTATGCATGTGGTATACAGCAGGGACTAGAAGCAAGCAGTTCAGGTCTGCCTTCAGGGAAAAGTGGGGGTTAATGACCAGGAGTGGTCTCCTCTCAGCCCTTGCAGTCCCAGAAAGTTGCCCAAAACAGTTTTATTTGCATGAAAAACTGCTGAGTTCAAAAGATATTTTGTTCATTTGTACATGCTTAAAATACAAAATAAAAAGTGGGACAGACTTTATTGCAAATAGAATTATGTTTTTCTTCAATAGAGTGAAAATAGTCTAAACTGATATTTGGTGGGAGAAAAAAATTTGTTTGAACATTATGATTTGTAATCTTCCACTGTAATGCTAATTACTTAATTCTAGTCAGAGTTTATCCATGTTTGATGAGAAGGCTTGACTAAAAATAGTAAACAAATAAATAAATAAAAATAAAAGCAAAGCAAGTCATCTCTATCCTTGAGACTGATATAATGTGCTTTGGGAAAATGTTATCACACTTTAAAATGCAAAGAGGATAATAGAAAAGACTTCACTTTTTCATGACAGTGGTGAAATAATTCTTAGAGTAGCTTGCCTATAGAAAGCAATCTGTGGCCTGAATTGCTAGAACAGAGGCGGGCTTGGGAGTTCTGAGTCAACAGTCTCTCTAATTTGGCAATCTGCATATATAATACACAGATAATGTGCTATCAGCTCCATGGAAATTGGCTAGTTTCCAGAGGGTGTGACTGCCCAGGAACATTGTTCTGTCTCAAATATGAAAGACTCCAGAAGTAATTTCAGAATGACACAGTTTTTTTTTTCTACTTAGACTGATTTTCCACATAAAAATAAATGACTAAAGAACGTCACAAAAGCATCTCTATCTGAAACTTCTAGGTTCTCTTTGAAAATCTATGTGTTGTATAAATGAAAAAAAATGCCACCAATTTACATCTTAATTAATCAAAGTAAAATTTTACTGAAGACTTTTTGGACTATGCTATAAATTTAGAAGGAAATTTTTAAAATGTAAATGAATATATGAATCTATCAGGTAATTCTTAAAGTTTCAAGAAAGCTTTTGCATCTTAATTTTATTTATTGAATTAAGATTACAGTTTGCAGTGGTTCCAGAGTTTGAACTTGGGGCTCTGCTCTGACAAGGCAGGTTCTTTACCACTTAGACCACATTCCTAGCCTTTTCTGTGTAGCTATTTTTCTGGCAAGTCTGCTTCTTGATCCTCCTACATACACTTTCCATGTAACTGGGCTAACAAGTGGATGTCACTGCTAGGCTCAGACATTTCTTACAAAGGCAGGCTATTGGTTTCTGAAGGAAAATACAAAGCAATGTGTTTGTGTGTTTGTGTGTGTGTGTGTGTGCCAGTGTCAAGGCTTTAACTTAGGGCGTTTTGCTTTGGTAGTAGAGTGCTTCCTAGCATGCATGAAGTTCTGGGTTTGATTCTGCAGTACCACACAAACAGAAAAAGCTGGAAGTGTAGTTCAAGTGGTAGAGTACTAGCCTTGAGAGCCAAAGAAGCTCAGGGACAGTGCTCTGGTCCTGAGTTCAAGCCCTACAACTGACAAATAAAATAAAATAAAATAAAATAAAATAAATAGTTAAAAGAAAAACTTTAAAAAGAAAAAGAATCTTCTGGTGTTTCCTCATGGTCAGTCTGAGATTAGAAACTTGGGCAGGACATGCCACAGGGACAGTAGCCTTATTACATTGGTGACTTTTAACTGAGAAAAATGGTGCCTGCAAAAGTTACTATTTCCTTTGTAATCATAAATATTGGGGACACATTTTGAGACTTTGCAAATATTCTATCTTTCATTTAATTTTCACCCCATAATTTTAATAGGCATTGATGGATTTTGCCTACAGCAATTACACTCTGGTATACTAGTAGTAGTTTTTCTATTTTCCTCTCCAATGTGTAAATATTTAAAATTCAATTTCTTTTGTGAGGAATAAGTGCTCCTTTCTGCCTCTCATTTCTTGAGTTTAGTTGAAATCTAGAATCAATGTTTGATCAAAAAATCAGACAAAATATCCTACTACATAGTAGAAAGGATGGAGATTAATCTGCTCAGGTTAATCATCATTCATTCAGCACTCAGTACTGAGGATTCTAAAGCCACACACTGAGCTGGTATAGGAAAAAGGATGATAAATAAATAGGGTGACTGCCCTGAAGGAGCTTGCAGGCCAATAGAGGGAAACTTTCCCAGTAAATAAATAAATACATCATTACAGGTTAGGCACTAAAACAGGGATTTTTTTTTTCATGTTGTAAGGCAAGACATGCTAACAATTTAGAAATTAGTCATATTGCCAAATTGTGTGCTGAACTTGGAATGGGGTAACTGGGTTTGCAGTAGGCAGGGAACATGGAGAGCCGCATGACAGGAATAACATGATCAAAGGCTGAAAAGCTTGAAAACGCAAGATACAAATAAGGAAATTCAAATTGTATAGTGTTGATGAAGTTTGAATTTCATTCTGAGGAATTGGGAGCTGCAAAAATTACTGCAATAGGATAACTTGGTTTAGAAGAGGCATTCTGAGCCAGGAACTGATGGCAGATGCCTACAATCTTGCCTATTAATGAGGCTAAGATCTGCGGATCATAGTTTGAAGCCAGCCCAGGCAGGAAAGTCTGTAAGACTCTTATTTCTAATTAATCACTAGAAGGCTGGAAGTGGAGCTGTGGCTCAAGCAGTAGAGCTAAAAAGCTCAGGTACCATGCATGGGTCCTGAGACCAAGCCTCAGGACCAGTTTTGGTTGTTTGATTGTTTAAAGGCATACTGATGTTGCATGAAATTGGAGGAAGGGATCATTTGTTTGTTAAACTTGGTACCATGAGATGAGTTAGTACCATCTACATCCCTATTCTGTAAATACTAGAGGGTCCCGGGAAAAGCTTTTTTTTTTGTATTGGGATTGTAACTTGGTGTTTTGCATTTCCTAGGCAGTCACTCTATGAACCACTTGAACCTTAGACTAGAAAGGCAAATTTTAGAGTGTTTTGATTATTTCTTGTATTAGGAAGATAACAATCATTATGTTGTATATTTTTAATTATCTCAGTAAAGCCCTATTCATAGCTCATTATCATTTTAGAGTATCTTCAATTCTGTTCTACTTAAATTTCAAATACTGTTGATTTCTGAGAGCAGTCAGTGAGTGACAGAATAAGACTGTGAAAAATTCTAGATTTTGATATCACAACTTTGGCCTAGCTATCTTTACAATCTTACAGTATATATTTTCATTAAACTTTGATAATATACCAGAAACAATAAAGCTATACAGAATTTTTAATTTGATCCTTAAAATTATCACATATTTAATTGGTTTTATGTCTTTATTTGGAGTCAATATTTGATCTTAGTTGATAAGGAAATGTAAAGTCATAGATATGAAGCCAATGGTTGAAGGAATTCCAGAAAAACTAAAACTAAGAATCTGAGCAGAATCTGGTGAATTTAATGTAACCCTTCTATTAATTACAATAAAAATATATGAAAAAAAGAATCTGAGCAGAGAATTTATCTTCTTACAAACAATAGAGGAACATTCTAATTAAGATTAAACAGCTAGAATCAAGGTAACACAACAGTATAAAGCAAGCAAAGAGATTAGACATATTTTTTCCTCTTAGTATGGTATTCAAAAGAAATGTGTAACTAATGTGAGTTAGGCTACATGCTATTGGCAAACTGGCCATGATTTAACCTCTGATGTGTGCATAAATATTAAAAAAATCTAACCTATACCAATATTTTGGAAAGACAGAGGAGAAAATATGCATTAGTTTGAATACCAGAAAGAAAGAAACTACCCAAACTGGGCAATCTACAAAAATTTTAAAGCAAAGATTATTTTTATATGTGTGTTGGCAAGGTGTTAGAAATAAAGTTACTCACATAAGACATTATTTTGGGAATCCATTACTATTCTTGGAGTTGAGGGGCAAGAAGGAGAGCAAACAGTTGCTAGAACCCAGAAGAGATAACTCTAAGGAGAAGAATGCTTGATAGTAGATGTGACCTTTATTCAAAGGAACCAGGAAGAAAGGGAGCAGGGGAATTGTACTGACATTACTTTCACCCTACATTCCTTCTCCTTCTTTTTCTGCTTATTGGCTAACCCAGAAGAAAATATGGATGCAATGGGGAAATTGGATGTGGTTTTCATAGATCAGTTCCCTATAGAATAGAGCAGAAGAAGAAAAGATGTGAAATTAATCTAGTAGGTTAAACTGAAGATATTTAATAGCAATCAAATTAAACTTAATTAATATTTAAATTAAATTAGTTGTGTTTATTATTAATCTAAATGAAAATATGAAGTTATTTTTATTTAGCTGTATTTGAATTCACTTCTGGGGTGGAAGAGTTTTGACCAACATGAATTTCTTTATCACTTATTACACTTGGGAAACTAGCATTTCAAATGTGTTTTAGCCTTTTAAAATGTATTCTAGGACTAGGAATGTGGGTTAATGGTAGAGTGTTTGCTTATCATGCATGAAGCTCTGGGTTTGATTTCTCAGAAAAATGTAACAGAAAAGGCTGGAAGTGGCACTGTGGTTCAAGTGGTAGACGGTTAGCCTTGAGTAAAAAAAGCTTAGGGACAGCCCAAGACTTTGAGTTCAAGTCCTAGGACTGGCAAAACATAAACAAAATAAAATATATTCTATAGAGTTTTTGAATGAAGATGTAAAGTGTAGATTATCACATTACTTGAGAAAGTGTTTGTACATGAATGTCAACTTTATAAAATGGAGAATGAAATAAAACACAAAATGGATATCATTTATAAATTTTAACAATTTAGTTCCCGACTGGATATCCAGTAGGGATATGAAATCCAGTTCCATATTCAAATAAATGTGTAAACACATTTAGAAAAAAATCATTTACATAATGCCAAAACATCAGAAATGACTTAGCTGCCTTTGGGCAAAGCATAATGGATTTTATGAGAAAAATAGTTTAATATTCATTCTTCAGGTTAAGTATGTTATGTGCAAATCTGTTTTTGTGTGTGTCTATTAGCACACAAATTCCCATATAGTCTTTTGAACAGTATTGTCTAATCTGTTTAAATAATGTTTGAGTAGAGGTAGATTATAATTTTAGCAAGTCAGGAGTATTACAGCTTGTTATTTTAACTAGTGGAAAGATTATTATGGCAATTCTTCAAAATGAGACACTTAGTTATTCATTTATAAATAAATGTCTTTTTTTGTGTATGTGTGGAACTGGTATTTGAATGCAGCCTCGTGCTTGCTAGGCAAGTGCTCTTTCCTCTGCAGTTGCTTTTCTAACCCTAGAAATAAAAGTCCTAAAGAAAATCATTTACAAATATTTTATTTAATAGCATCAAATGTCCTCTGATTTCTATTTGTTCTATTTTATCAATCTTTCCACAGTGGCTGCTTTTTACTATACTGTTGAGGTATATGTTTAGGTCCAATATTACCTAGTCTTTTGGGGGTAGTGAATCATACTCTTTATTACTGTAATTTAAAAAAACTTTCCACTATCTGGAGATACTAATAAGTAAAACTATCAGTGTATCTGTTAATTTTCTAACAATCCTTGAATATAATTATTTGAATTGTTCTCTGTGTCTAATAAGCCAGCAAGACATTCCGCTTGGCTTTCTCCTATTTGTACTGGTTAAGTCCTTCTCTTAATGGGATCCCTGTAGAAATTAGATATCCCTTGCACCCAAGATCTTTCATGAAAACTTCTAACAATAATGGCTAATCTTATTGATCTTAATATGTCTTTGGATAAAAAAATCATTCTTTATTAATAATACATTGTGATGTTTCTTAAGTAATGTTAAAAAATACAAATCACTTGTGGCTTATATTTGAATCCATTCTCTTAAATAGCATATAATAACAACACTGAACAAAATATACACCTTTGAATTACATAATGAGATGGTGCTTGGCTAATGTATTTTTCTCCTGGGAATCCAAAATCTTATTCAGAAAATGATAGCCTATGTGTATCTTCCAATGCTTTTCTTTGTCAGTTTCAAAATTTAAGGTCATGCTTTAAGACCTTTGATCTTTTTAAATTGATTAAGGTGTTGTATTTTAATATATTTTAATGTATTATTTTTTCTAGTTCTGTTGCTTGCACTCAGGGCGTGGGCCCTGTCTTTGACCTTGAGCCACAGCACCACTTCCTGCTTTTTCTATGTATGTGGTACTGAGAAATCAACCCTGGAGATCTTTGTGCATGCTAGGCAAAACCACAAGGCCAAACTCCTGGCCCTTAATGAAGTTCTATATAGAATAGGAAACAGGAGTTTAGTTTCACTCTTCTTTTTGTAATCAGTTTTTCCAGAACCATTTGTCAAAATGTCATAACTATGTTTTTGGCTGCTTTGGAGCTATATAGGTTTGATTATAAGTCATCTTTTCTTTTCTATTGGTCTTCCTGTCCATTTTGCACCAACACTAATCTGTTTTTGTTACTCTGATTCTGTATTATACTTTTAAATCAAATATCATGGTACCTCCTTTGCTTGTGTTTTCAATCATGTGTAAAATCTAGACATAAAAAGATGAAGAAGAAAAGATGATGATGATGATGATGATGATGATGATGATGATGATGATGATAGAACATGTGTATAATAGAAAGACTAGAAAATGAGTGGGAATAGAAGAGAGGAAAGAAGGTACTAGGGAGTGAAGAAAATTGATGTAAATTCTAATATATATATATATATAATAGTCTCATTATGCATTGTCTGTAACTCTAATTTATTCACATGCCACCATATCAGCTTAACATCTTTAAGTAAAACTAAATAGCAAGTCACCAGACTAGATTTTATCTTTGACTTTCTTGCTTCATGTTTCCAATTATATATTAGAAGTATAATTTTTATAAAATAATGTTTCAGAAGGTTCTTATGAAATTGAATGTGTTGACTAAAACTAGAGAATGTTGATCAAAATTAGAGGTCATTTTGGAGTTTCACCTGCTATATTTATCACAGTGTCGCTGTTAGGATATAGCTAAATATGCTGCATTTTCTTGGAAGCTGCCAAATCCTCATTCATTCTTTGAATTAACGTACCATAAAATAACATGCCTTTGTTTTTCTGTGATGTATTTGTTGCGCATACTATCTATCATATTTCTCTAATTGCATCATCATAAAATGTAGAAATCTGACGTTTTAGTATAAGCAGGAAGTCATCAACAGTATTTAATAGCTAATTAAAAATTATAGTAAGAGAAAATATTTATCTTTGCATTTTTCCTATGGCAATTTACACATTGTCTACAGTTAATTTTTTTCTTTATCTGATAAGTAAATAAATGCTTGAATAATTATTTTGCAGTACAGCTTGTTAGTGGAAATGATGTACAATATATAGTCTGTCTTTTATTTATTTTTTTTTTGCCAGTCCTGGGCTTGAGCTCAGGGCCTGAGCACTGTCCTTGGACTTCTCAAGGCTAGAGCTCTACCACTTGAGCCTCAGCACCACTTCCGGCTTTTTTCTATGTATGTGGTACTGAAGAATCGAACCCGGGTCTTCATGCATGCTAGGCAAGCACTTTAACCACTAGGCCAAACTCCCGGCCCATAGTCTGTCTTTTAAAGTGGTTATAAGCCACTTAAGATGACAAATCTTTTGCATACTAAATTGTTGAGCAAAATTATAGTCTCTAAATGTCAGTAACAAAGTATACAAAATAGACAATTCCTTTATGACTGAGGCAGAAGCCAGTTAGATGGTCTTAAGAAAAATCTGTCTGGTTTTACATATTCTTTCTTAGATTTCTTTATATATATAGTACAGAAGGCACTGACAGCCCAATTTTTCTTAAAGATATGAATTAATTCCATAGATCACTAGGTTTCTGGGGGAAATGACAACTTCTCTAAAAACACTCCACACTCTCCTCGAATGTAGCTTCTATATCTGTAATCCAAAATATTGCATTAGAAAGGAGAATGAAGGAATGAGGCTATATAGCCTTTGTGCAGAAGAGGGGATTCTCAGTTCTTCTGTAAATGTAATCATGATCTTCCTCAGGCAATGATGCCCCTATTGTCTCTAATTCCTATGTCACTGCAAAACAGTCACAGACCAATCCGTGTAAGTCTCTTGACATTTCAACCTGGATTTCCAGTATCTTTTTAAAAATTAATTTATTTTTTAAAATTAATATTCTTTTTTATTGTAATTAATAGAAGGGTTACATTGTATTCGCCAGATAGAAGGTGCATTACTTCACATACATTGATACCCCTTCTCATGTTTTTGTCCCCATTTCCCACCTGCCTCTCCCTCCCCTCAGCTTGTTTTCCCCCTTCCCTATCCTATTTCCAATAAACAAATAAACCTATGTACAATATGCCAGATAACAAGGTAAGATACTGTAACAATATGAGATAACCAAGGGACAACAAGAGATGAGAAATAACAGTACATTAAGAACAGCAGTCACACCTCATATGGCTCTTGTTTCTGTATCTTGGAGGTCCTTTCATTTAGCCTCACCCTATATGGCTTTATGTATCTAGGTTTTGCCCTATTGTAAATCTCCAAAACACTGCATTTGACAAATGATACAATCTGATCTACCATCAGATTCCTTTGCTGATACCAGTCCTTGATGTTTCAGTTACTTGATGAACTAAATTTACTTTAAAAAAAATTAAGCTTAAAGTTTTAGAGTTTCTATCCCTTCAAACAAAGAGAATCCTATTCCAGAGCAAAGAGTGATAATGATCTATGGGTTTGTGGACTCGTCTTCTTAAACTTTGCCTCCCCCATTCTTTCACCCTCCCATTTAGTCTATAAATAGAGAGCTCTGTACAGCGCTAATGTGGGTTATGCTTCACTGCTTCAAATACGTACACCAAGTTGTGAAGGTTGCATGTCAAAGCACAGCACAAAGATCCTGGTTGCATTTTTATGGAGGTCTTACAATGATCTATAGCTTCATCTCCTCATTTCCTTCATTTAAATGCATTCCCTCTGTATCAACACTTTTTCTCTTACAAACCATTTTGAACATATAACACTTTATGTTAATGTCTAATTCTCTCTAGAATGTGATTTTTAGGGTAGAAATTTTATCTGACTCACTTGTGCATCTAATACTATCCAATAAAGTGAAACAAAAGTGGAAATGAAGTATATATTGGATACAGAAAAATAATACAAATGAAAAAAAACACTACACTTAGTAATGCAATATATGTTATTCCTCCAGAAGTATTTTTGCAACTAGATACCTACCTCTCAGGGTACTATGTATTTTTAAAAATTGTTTTGGGCTTTCTTTCATCAGATTACATATAGTGAAATCTCGAAAACTTACAAAGGCTATAAAGCATAATTCCCAAATGTTTTTTATATCATTGGACTATTAAAACCAAATGCATGCATTGTCAAATGGCTTATTGCTTCTATGTTATCACACTCTTTCTCTAGAAATTCACAGATGTGGGACAAACAATTAAGAGTACAGAAAATACAATAATAATGTAAAAAACAAAGCAAATAAACATTCAAAGTTGAAAAGGGTGATGTTTAAAGCCCAACTGAGTGAAGCAGTTTGTATGACTAATGGTACTAATAAAACACATAAAAACAAATATAAAGAATAATAAAAATCATCTTTGTTGATGCATGTGTAAATACATGTTGTGCCAGAAGCTCTAAATTGATGTGGGAACTTGGCTCTGAGGTCTAACGTTAATCTTTTACCCGAATCAACTGGAGGCCATTCTATTAGAGGAACAAGCTTACTATTGTATATGGATTATGATATCAAATGTTTGGAATCCTTTTGAGTAAACTAGAACTCTGCTTTGTGCCAATCAGTGCAGTAATTTGACGTGGTACTTGTAGACAATCAACTTCTTGGAGACATAGTGAAATATTAAATGAGCACTTCTGAGTCAGCTTTTGTGTCACTGTCGCAAAACAAATGAGATAATTATTAAACTAATTAATTGATTAGGTTGTAAGGATTTGAGCCCAGGGCTCTACTGCTAAGCTTCATTTCAAGCCTGAGGTCATTAATTTGTGAGAAGGAAAAGGTTATCATGGCTTGCTATTGTAGAGGTCTGTTAGGCTTCCAGTAGATATGTTAGAGAGGAATGATGATGGTTGGAAATGTGTCGCAAAGCTACTGCTCACATTATTATATTGAAGCAAGAAGAAAGCTAGGCTCCAGTGTCTCATACCTCTAATCCAAGTTATTTGGAAGACTGGCATCTGTCAGATTGCGATTCCAGACCAGGTTGGAAAGAAGATTGTTAGACTTTGTCACCACGAACACACCAAAGAGCAAAGCTGTAGAAATGGCTCAAGTGGTAGGGTGCTAGCCTAGTAAACATGAAGCTGTGAGCACACATTTTCTTCTAGTGTGTGCTTCCAATTTCATAAGTACTTCTTCAAGTTCCATAGCAGCTTTCAATAGTTCTAGCCTATAGTCATGTGCATGTACTCCACATTCAAACTACAAAAAAAGTTTTAATGAGAAATGAAACATTCTACCAGCCTACCACAAATACAAAAGAATATCTGAGTTTGAACCTTCAATATAAAATGTGAATATACTTGGTTAAACTTTACTATCTTGTAGCTAGTAATAATTCAATTTCATTAATTTTTCAAAAAATAAAAATTAAGCTATATCAATTTGTATAGTATATATTCCTTTAAAACAGCAACTTCGCTTGGCCTACTGCTAAATTCTTAATGTCTGTAAAGACAAATGAATAAAGCTGTTGCCTATTAAATATGCTGTTGAATTGATCTGTGAAGGAATGAATAAATCAATTAATGTCACAATGATGTAGAAGTTCAGTGATGAAAGAGTCAGGAAGCACTAGCACAACGATGTTCACTGCAGCACTATTTACCATAGCAAAGATATGGAATCAACGCAGACGTCCCTCAGTTGATGAGTGGACCAACAAGATGTGGTATTTGTACACAATGGAATTCTATGCTGCTGTCAGAAAGAACAACATCGCCCCGTTAGGAAATGGAAAGACTTAGAAAAAAATCATATTAAGTGAAGTAAGCCAGACTCAAAGGAACTTAGGCTCAATGGTTTCCCTCATTTGTCATAATCAGTAGAAACCTTGGGCTCTCCAGCAGAGACTTGCAATAGAGCAAAACCTAGATACATAAGGCCATATAGTATGACGCTAAATGAAAGGACCTCTGAGATATAGAAACAAAAGCCATATAATGAGTGATTGTTGTCCTTAATGTACTATGTTATCTCTCATCTCTTTTGCTGTCCCTTGGTTATCCCATTTTGTTACAGTATCTCACTTTGTTATCTGATTATATTGTGTTGGGAACCAGAGTGGAATCAAACTGTACCTTGACTTGCATCAGACAATGGCTTTATTGTCTTATTGTTTTCTGGCCCTATTCTATGTAAATGACCTGAGATTTACCATATGAATGTAACACCTGGAGGTTCCCGGGTCAGGAGGAGGGAAGAAGGGGGAGTGAAAAATAAACGCAGCAGTCTTTACCTGGACTGCGGACATCCCGGACCCGGTGTGTCTGTCTCTCTTCTATTTCTTCCTAGTCCTTGCCCCCTATTTCAGGAACCCCAATCTGCGAACCCTGGTTTGCTGCCTGTTGGCCCCGGCAATATTGGATATATTTGTATTTGGTTATTTGAAATTGGATAGGGAATGGGGAAAACAAGATGAGGGGTGGGCATGGGGGGGAGGGAAATGGGGACCAAGACATGAGAAAGGGTATCAATGTATGTGAAGTAATGCACCTTCTATCTGGCAAATATAATGTAACCCTTCTATCAATTGCAATAAGAATATATGGAAAAAAAAGAAAGAGTCAGGAAGCCTCGTCAGGAAGCTGTGATCAAAGGATCGTGGTTCAAAGCCAGCCTGGACACTAAAGTCTATGAGACACTTTTTTTCCAATTTGCCACCAGAAAACTAGAAGTGGCATTGTGGCTCAGTGGTAGAGTACTGGCCTTGAGCTGAAGAACTCAGGGACAGAGTCCAGGCCCAGAGTTCAAGGATCCACGATGGATAAAAACAAAACACAACAAAACAAAACAAGATAACAACTAAGCCAAGGAAAGCTGTTCCCTCCCTTCAATTGATTTAAAGGTCCCAATAGTAGTTCTGCATCACGTTGCTCATGTATTTTGGAGAGTTTCCAATTAGTAGCCATTCAAGTTTGAAGTTCTATTTTTTTTCTTTTAGACAATGCTTATGTATCAGAATAATGCCAGGAAAGCAGAACAATCAATGAATCTCAGAGGAAATTTAACACAGAGAATGATCATATGTTTGAAAACAGAGCTTATCATCCAAAGGAAGGATGATAAGACAATTTAGAAATTTGTAAGAACGGAGGTTATTATCACTATACAAAAAAGATAAAACCATATGGTTAGATCCTGGAAGTCATAGTCACCTGTCAGAAACTTCAAGTACACTGGGTCTGAACAATGTGACCTCTCTATGTAAACAAAAGATTGTTTGGTCCCTCTGGAAGCCACTAAGAGCTTGCCTCCTCTTGGAGATAACAGCCGAAATAGATTTATTGGAAGAGATTGTGGGTTAAATACACTCACTTCTTTGCCTTTCATCCTGCTTTTCAGTCTTATGTGACTGCTTGTCGTTGGTTGACACTAGCTGCACAGTAAATGTCATGGCTTTTAGTGGAATGTTAGTTTCCTCTGACTTAGAAGAAAAGGTTGGGAAATGAAACTTATACCAAACAGGAAAATGGCACATGTTGTGAATTTTAGTAGAACCATGTTTATATTCAATTTTCACATTTGCATATTCTAAGACTGTCATATGTAAAAATTTGAATTAAAGTATTATCACAAACTAAATCTAAAATATGAGCTTCTGGGAGAATATGTATTGTTATTGGAGATAAAATGATGCATCCAGAGCTTGAGAGACAAATACATGATTTTGCTATAAAATTCAAGAAGTAATAATATTCCTCCAGCACTATTCTTATGCTAAGGATTGCTTTTGCCATTCAACATCTTTTATTATTCCATATGAATTTATGGATTGCTTTCTCTCTGTCTTTGGAGAATATTGTTGGGATTTTGATGGGTATTGCATTGAATTTGTAAATTGCCCTAGGCACTATTGCCATTTTTACAACAATCATACTTCCGATACAGGATCATGGAAGTTTCTTTTATTTCCTTAAATCTGCTTTAATTTCCTTTTCACATTTTTTAAGGTTTTCATAATAGAAGTCCTTTATATCATTGGTTAAGTTAATTCCTATGTATTTTATGTTTTTTAGGCCATTGCAAATTACTTTCTTGATTTCAGTCTAGATCTCCTCATTTTTGGCATACAGAAAAGCCACTGCGTTTCATGGGTAATTTTATGTCCTGCTACTTTGCCAAAATTTCAGATCAGCTCAAGTAACTTGGGGGAGGAATCCATAGGTTCTTTAAATACAGGATCATGTCATTTGCAAATGGGGTTAGTGTTATTTTTTCTTTCCCTGTGTGGATCTGCTTTATGTTTTTCTCTTGCCTTTTTGATCTTGCTCAGAATTCTAGCAGTATATTAAATAGTGAAAAGGCTGACTTACACATATTGAATCAGGTTTGTATCCCTGAGATGAACCCAGTTTGTGCATAGCTACAAGCACAACCATGCTCACTGAAGCATTGTTAACTATAGTCAAGATAGGGACTCAACCCAAATGCCCCTCAGCAAAAGAATGGATCAAAGAAATACCGTATATATACACAATAGAATTTTATGCTCCCATCAGAAAGAATGATATAGTATCATTCATAAAGAAATAGAAAAACTTGGAAAAGATTATTTTAAGCAAAGTAAGTCAGACCCAAAGAAACATAGGTTGCATAGTTTCCTCATTTGTTGCAACAAGAAAGTGCCTATCAATCTACAAGTAAACACATTGGGTGGTAAAAGCTCCAAAAGTTATACATGGGCATGATAAATTATACAGTATGCTAGGGATTCACATAGTAAGACTAAAGGAGGATATTCTTTTATCTTTTATTCTTTATTGGGGTAATGTACAGGGAAGTTACAGTTACATTCATCAGGTAGTGGGTACATTACTTCTTGAGCATTGATACCCCTTCTCATGTTTTTCTCCCACTTTCCCTCCTCCCACCCCCAAAAGGAGGATATTCTTAGGGGAGAATCACAAGCATTCAATATCTATGGGAATATGATCATATAAAAATGATGTTTATTGAATAACTCCAATTGAAATAACTCCAGGAAATGGAGTTATTTTGTGTTTTGTTCTTTTTTTTATTTTAATTTTTATTGTATAGAGGGGTTACAGTTATATTCTACAGGTAGTAAGTGCATTACTTTTCACATATTGATACCCCTTCTCATGTTTTTGTCCCCAATTCCCTCCCCTCACCCCTTGCCAACCTCCCAATCATCTTGTTCCCCGCTCCGTGTTTTATTCGCACTCTCTTTTTTTGTCTGTCATAGGGCTTAAACTCTGGGCCTGGACACTGCCCCTGAGCTCTTCAGTTCAAGGCTATCACCCTACCCCTTGAGCTACAGTGCCACTTCTCTTCCTTCTTTTGTTGCTGTTTCTATTTCTGTACCTTTTGCCTTGAATGAAAGTTTATTTATTTGGGGGATGGTGAGAAAAACACAGAAATGATGGGACAGAGGATGAACACATACAGCAGTGATATTCACTAGACACTATGTTGAAAATGAACTGTACAATTTATTGGGGAGGTATGCCAGGAGGGAAAAACTGGGAGGAAATGAGGAAAGAAGCAAAAGAAAACAGCTCAAAAGAAATGACTCATTATCTGAATTATATAACTATAACTTCTCTGTATATCACCTTTACAATAATAATACAATTTAAAAAATACTTAATTTTGCCTGCTGTGTAGATTAACTCAAAACATTATTAGGAATATTTAGGATGACAAAGCTTAAAAGTTGTTTGATGTAATATTTAAACACCAAAACATCTAAGTTAACCCAAAATATCTATTTCTTACGTCTTAAATATAAACATTTTCAAAGATAGAAATATTTTAAATATATACATATTTTATAAATATACATATTTTAAGCCAGGCTCCAGTGGCTCACACCTGTAATCCTAGCCACTCAGGAAACAGATCTGAGGATCTTGGTTCAAAGACAGCTTGGGCAGGAAAGCCCATGAGATCCGTATGTCTAACAAACTACTCAGAACACTAGTCTTGAACAAAATAAGATCAGGGACAGCACTCAAGCCCAGAGTTCAAGTCCTATAACTGACTGGGAAAAAATATGTATTTTAAAACATTTGTTTTAGATTTGTCATCTTTAAAGGGAACTTAGAGTTTTAACTGGATGACCATTTCCCAAGCCAATACCTGCTTCTCCCATATTTTATACTTATATATTGTATTAATATATGCTTATATTTGTTTCAATTTTAAGTATACCTAAATTATACCAATTGTGAAGAGATCTGGAGAACTGTTTTTATTTTACCTGTTGACATGTTTAGGGTCTGTTCAATCTTTCATTTTACCTATGTATAATATGATATTATATACTGTATCAGTCTTGGTACTCTTTACTCCTGTTTTGTGGAAAGTTATATAGTCTAAATCCTAGTCTTTCTGCTCATCTTATTGAAAATAGCTTCCTTTAATCTCAGTTGCAATTTTGCCTAAAACACTTTAATGGGAAAAGCATAGCTCTTTCTTATGTGTTATTTTTTATAACTGTCATGAGAAAACGACAAAGTTTGAAAAAGTGGGTAAGACTACTTACAAGTTTTAGAGTTAAACAGGTAATTTTGTATGTAAACATACATATATCTTTCTATTCATAGACAAAGTTCAATAGAAAAGCCTTGGATAAAAATACTTTAATTTGCATATATTTCACATTTCTTTTTCTACTGGGTGATTAATGACTATAAAGAAACCTGAACTCATTTTATGTGGACAATATTGAGAAAGAGAAAGACAAAGGAAATTCTAAAAACAAGTAACTTAAAATAGAGATTCAAAGACTAAATTATATCCTATTAAAATTCTATTCTTTCCTTTTTTGTGTGCTTAACTGGGCAATGTATGTTCTTACTCATTTAGTTGTTTAATTTTCTCAGTTATTCAGTAATATCTTTTGAGAGTTGACTAGTCAAGGTGAATATATATTTTAATTTGAGTGAACTAAAGTTTTATAGGATAAGAGATTAGAACTCTTTTATCTAGACAATTTCTGTCCCATCCCTCAGCTCCAGATTCTTGAGTCAATATTACTTTCATATAAAAGAAATTTTGTGTTGGCAAATGTCATGCTAAATGTCATACTAAAACTATGTCATTTGTATTTCAGCAAGAAATACAAATTTATGTTTTGTGATATTTCACATGCTTCTGGTAATAAGCATAGATTTCAAGAAGTTACTTAATCAAGCCTCTTGTATCCATGTTATTTGAAATTCATGAAACTTTCCTTTACAGAGGTATGTTGGAAGGTGAAAATTTTCCAACTTGTTGGTTTATTCACTCAATCATATATGTATATACCTGCACACGTACACATTTTGTACTTATCCTACATACTCAAGAGGATCTATGTCAGAATTAGTGTGGGTAGATAAATCTGAGAGACATTTATCTCTAATTAACTAGAAAAATAGCTAAAAGTGGAAATGAGGCTTCAGTGGTAGAGTACCAGCATTAGACAAAAGAGCCAAGCAAGACTGCTAAGCCCTAAATTCAAGTCCAAGTACAAAAACTAAGTGTGACATGCGAAGTCTCACATTCAGTGACCTCCTTCTCCAGCTAGGTCACACCTCCTAACAACCCATTCAGCTATCCACACATCAGTGGATTAGCCCATTGATAATATGCTAGAGTCATTGTTACCCAATGAACACTCATTGTCAACAGTTTGGGACAAAGCTTTTAACACATTGCCTGTGAGAGAATTCCTACTAAAACTACAGTAGCAACAAATGGTCAAAGATTGTCACTCTCCCCTCCCTACCCCCACTCTATACTCTCAATAGGTAGTGTTCTGATCTTCCCTTGTAGCATTATTCTCTCAGGACATTCATTCTTGACCTTTCCTGTCTTAGCTCCTAATTTTATACATTTATTTTGCTAGGCAATTTACTAGTTAAGCTTTTTTAGCTCCATTTCTCCTGTAGTGTATTCTTTTGCTTGAAGATGTGTTTAATTGAAAACTTATCTTCAATATTTCTTGATGATCATTTTAGATTTAGCTATATCATTTTAGACTTAGCTATATATATTTCCAAGGTTATTATTCATCTTTACTTTTCCTTTATTTTCCTTATCTTGAATTCTCAGTCCTGGAGAATCTGTGCTTTAATTATAATGTTTTCCTTAACTATTGTTGTCAAATGATAAAAATGGGTGATAAACCCTTTGAATGCCTGCCTATCAACAAATGTCCTCCTCTCTGCTCAGAGGCTGATATCTGGTCTCTGGAAAGAATCTTCCCGTTATCACCTTCTATTTTCAGTAGTCACTTGCTTCTATCAGATAAGATGCTGGACAAAAGTGATTCTTTTCCATTGCAAGTGACTTTCTTTTACCTGTCTAGAAGCTTAAAAGATTTCCTCATGATTTTAGACTTTGACATTTCATACAACATGACTTAATAGAGATCTCTTCATAAACATTGTTTGGAACTTGATGAGAGATTTTAGTTAGCAACTTTAAATGTTTTATTTGATTTGGGGAAAATTAATTTCTTTTACTATTTGTTTAATCATTTCTTCTTTTCCAGGCATTTTTTCCTTTTTTTCTTTCTGAAACACTGTTGTTTAAATGCCTTTTTCTTTTTAAATCTAATGCTCTGTTGGAGATTTCAACAGCACTTACATTATTTGCAATATTTTAATGCAATTTTTCTGACTATTTTCTGTGTATATAGCCCCTTAAAAGTTCTTCCTCAGGGGTTCTACTTTAACTTTATGTTAATTAGGGGCAGCATCCTTGTAATTTTTAGAGTTGAAAAGGCAGAGATATGAGGAACTTGAGTTCAAAACGCCCTTGGGATATACAACAATGTCAAAGCCAGATTGAGCTACATAGTGAGTCCCTATCTTAAAAACAAACAAGCAAAATGAACTAATAGAACCAGAGTCAAAAATAAAGTATATGAATTTTCTATTCTCCTTTGTACCCTCTGCTGTACTCACTTTATCCTATTCTTTTAACCTGGGCTTTCTAGGAAACAGGGCTGAAATGAAGATTTGTGTTTCCTATCTTCAGTAGAGTGATGTCTAGACCAGCAACTCTGAATGGATGAGAAAGATACAGTCATCATCCTGTAGGAGCTTTTGTTTCCATCAGATGGTCTATTCTGACTGGAGGAGACTGGACTGTTTTACATTGCTCTTGCTAGAAACATCTTATTAATTGATCTGTTATTGATCAATAATTGGATAAAAGCTGTGACCTCACAAAGGAAAATCCATATGTCACCACTCTTGGCTGGTGATACAATTCTGTTGAAGGAACCTGAATACTGTATAGCGGAGTTATAGTTCATCCCATACATCAGGCACTAGACGCAGGATGTGAGCCAACTACCAAGAATACTTGTTCCAATCCTATATTCAGAGAGTGAGAAAATGATTATTGAGAGGGTTGTGAACTAAGTGAATCCACTATGTATCAACTTAACTCCAGGAACTACAGCTTTCACATGTGACCCACTATAACCTTAAGTTATTTAATGACTTTTTTTGTCTAGGAGGTGTGTATTTTCATTTTGCACTGGGTCTCATGAATTATGTATATGTTTGTGTCTACACCCTAGGATCCCATTCATTATCTGGCCCATACACTGGCCTGTATGTCCTAATGTAACTCCTAGATTTTGATGTATGTGCATCTGGGTATCAGTGTTGTGTTCAATTGTCCTCTCAGCATATATGCCTCTCCCTAGTGTATAATTTTAATTACTCAAGCAATTGAGCATGAGATTTTTAGAAGACTGAAGAAATTTTTGAAAAAATCTATTACTGTTATTTTTGTGATGGTCCTTTCTTCTAGGCAAAGCCAATGAATTGGTTTTTGAGTTTGAAAACTGATCTGCGAATAATGTCTTTTTAAATTGTCTATTCTCCTGATCTCATGATCATTTATCCTTGAATTTTTGTAACTGAACAGATTAAAGTAGTTTTATTAGTGTTCTCTTGTGCAGTCTTGTTCTAAAGACCATTTCTATAATTTTCTTCTTGCTACCTATCCAACTTTTGCCAATCAGACACTGCCCTGCCCTGCACTCTGTATTATTCTGAGGTCCTATCTTCTTTTCGTTGTCAGTAATCCCAGTTCATTATTGGTATTGCTGAATCTTAGTCCCAGCTATAACTAAATTACCATTTTACTTCTTAGTGATGCTACTGTCCCTTCTCCGAACCCCCCCCCCACTTTTTTTTGCTTTTATAATTTATATCCTCAAGATGCTCTCATGGACCATGGTGAAAGGCTGATATTTCCTACCTCATATTGGTAATATTACAACTAAAATACTATATCTTGCTAACTTTTTATATCCTTCTACTGTTTACCTCAGTAATTTGGCTAATTCTACCTCACAAAAGTGATTTTAGGTATTTTTACTCTCCTGAGGCATGCCATTTCAGGCTATCTACCTAGAGGTCTTTACAGTTTAAGTCAATGCTCTTAGAAAGACCCTCATAGACTAGTCAACTCATTCTCAAAATCCAGGGATTCAGGATATATTGGTAGTTCCAATATTATACTTCCTTTAGGCTTTAATCACTTTACTTTTCAGGCCAAGCATTTCTCAGTGAGGGCCATGCTTACTGTGATTAATTGTCTCTTGCTAGAAAGAGACAGGAGCAGTCCTGGAAGGGATATATAATGTCCGGTGTGGATGACCCCTGTAGAGTCTATAAAAAGTGGGTTAAACACTTCATATATCTAAATATTCTACCTTTTATTTAGACCCTCATTCTTTCCCAGCAAGTTTTCTACTTTGTTACATCAAATGACTTTTGTTGGAAGTTTAATCTTTGGAGCTTTGCTGATACAATTATTAGCCTCAACAAGTTTTAACTTGCTTTTAATTTTACTTGCTTTATGCTGTGGAGTTATAGATGCTCTCTTGCTACCAAGCAGATATTCTGGCTTTTACACTTGGCTTTGCACAGCCAATTACTCACTATCTGTGTTTCTTTACATTTCGTCAGAACAATTTACTTAGTTATTGTCACTCATTTCCTTGTTACTATCATTAAAGTTTCCCTCATAATTTTCAAATGCCTGAAACATTTTGCTGGCAAGTGAAACACTTTTCATACCATCTTCTTTATATGGAGACTCTTTATTTTGCCAGTCCTGGGGACTGAGCTCAGGACCTGGGCACTGTCCTTGAGTTTTTTCAAGGCTAGCCCTCTATGCTTGAGACACAGCACCACCTCTGGATTTTTCTGTGTATGTGGTACCAAGGTATCAAACCCAGGGCTTCATACATTTTAGTCAAGCACTCTACCACTAGGCCACACTCCCAGCCCTGTGGAGAATTTTTTTTCAAAAAATAAATATTTATCATGTGCTGTCTTTGTGCAGATTGATGGTGTCCACATTGCTATCTAAGTGGTGATTGTACAGTTCTGAAGTTTCTTTTTAGCATTTGCTTTCTCAGAATATCCCCTGTTACACACTCCAAGTTCTTAGGAAAAAAGATAAAGTGGATGTAGGAAATTTATTAAGAATCTTGGCAAAATCAGGAAGTAGAATTGAGAATGAGATCTGGTGCCTCATACCTATAATTCTAGCTACTCAAGAAACTGAAATCTGAGGATGCTGGTTTGAAGCGGGGCAGGGAAGACAATACAAATCTAGACTTGGTAGCTCAAGTAGGGGAGCACCTTAGGCAAAAAGCTCAACAACAGTACAAGGCTTGGGACTGAGAGTGCAGCCTAGTCACAGAGTGCTTGCCTAGCATGCAAGAGACCCTGATTCAGTTCCTCAGTACCATATATACGGAAAAAGCTGGAGGTGGTTCTGTGGGTCAAAGGTAGAGTGCTAGCCTTGAGGAATCTCGAGGACAGTGCCCAGGACCTGAGTTGAAGTTCCAGGACTGGCCAAAAAGAAAAGTACAAGGCTCTGGATTCAAGTTCCAATATTGGTTTCAGAAAAAGAAAAAGAGGACTTGGATGTTATTTCATTCCAATACATTTAATGACCTTGGCTATTTTTTTTTCATCTAAGTCAATCTTCAAAGAAGGCTGAAGGCTATATCACCTGTTAATGAAATCTGGAGAGTATTTTCTTTATTGTAGAGAGATTATCTGTGTACTAATCACAGTAAATAGTACTTTAATTCAGGCAGCACTGAGCATGATGGAATACCAGGATCTCTGAGGCTCTGAGTAATATGAGAGCAATAGAGAGGTAGGTGTCTTTGCAACCAGGAAAATTATGCTTTTTCTTTTTAGATCCTCTCATGGGCTCTTAGAGTTTCTTAGCTTCCTGTGCTTAGTCAGAAAGTCATGGCAGTAGTTGCCTCTGGTGGATGAAGAATTTCTCTTCTTGGACAGAATCAGAGAAGGGGAGTGGGAGGGAGAAAAAGATTGAAGAGAGAACAAGAGGCATTCAAAAACCTACCACCAGGGGGTGGGGGGAGGGAAATGAGGACCAAGACATGAGAAAGGGTATCAATGTTTATGAAGTAATGCACTTTCTATCTGGTGAATATGATGTAACCCTTCTATTAATTACAATAAGAAAATATATGGGGAAAAAAAGACCTACGACCAATGATCTACTTTCTCCAGCTAGGCACTACTTCCTATAGTTTCCAGAACCTTCCAAACTAACATCCCTTGCTGGTGACCTGGGTTTTAACATATGAATGTATGAACATTTTGTATTCAATCCACAACCCTCACATTAACCCCAGATCATATTGTAGATTATATTTGCACATCTATGCATCCTTGGGATTGTTGGTGTTGTTCTGAGCTTTGCCAGCTGTCCTCAAGAAAGGTGCATTGAATCCGTCTCTATAATATATCTAAATTGCAAGTACCTTCTCTCATTAGGGTAATCTATTATAATCTCTCTCCTCTGTCTCTCTCTCTGTCTCTCTCTCTCTCTCTGTCTCTCTCTCTGCCTCTCTCTCTGTGTCTCTGTCTCTGTCTCTCTCTCTCTCTCTGTCTCTGTCTCTCTCTCTCTCTGAGCAATAGAAATAGTTTTTCCTGGGTCAGATTTATTTATTTTAGTCTCACACTGTGGGAGAGCACCACTTTTAAAACACTCTACTCAGGCAAAGGTTGTAGGACTGTTTAAGGTAGTTGGAGTGTATTTGTTCCATCTGTTCTATTTTCTCCTTTGTGCTTTCTTCAGTATTCTATTAAATCAAGTGCATTTTTATTATTTTAAAAAATGCGATATGAGCATTCAAACTCTGGACCTTCTTGCACTTAATAGGCAGCTGTTTGTACCATTCCCCAGTCCCTTCTTGCCTTAGTTATTTCTCAAATAGGATACTATGTTTTTGCTAGGCTTGATCTTGGACCTTGACTGAGCTTTCTACCTAAAATCCCTCTATAGCTGGGATTACAAAACATCAGACTCAGCCTATGTTTCAGTTGTTCTTTTTTTCTTCTTAATTCAAATATCCTTTCTGTGGTTGTTGCTTTACTGTTGATATTATTCACATTTAATTGTTCCCCATCTAGACTGAAATATACAGTAAAATGTGGTATAGTATTGCATACTTCCATTTTAATTTTGTGTTCTTAAACTTTTCTACTACTACCTATCATAAACTTCACTACATTTTAAGCATTTTTTGGTTTGAATTGCCAAATATATGTTAAACATTTAAAATAACAACAAAAGTCTTTGTTCTGGGTACATTCACAGACTTGATTCAGTTGCATACATTCAGCTTTCCATATGGTTTCATTTTCTCTGTTGGAAGAACTCATTTTCAGCATAGCTTTGGGCTGCTTGTGATGACTACTTTTTGTTAGTAACATATTTTAAAATATCTTCTTCAAGCCCCCAGCCAATAAAAAAAAATGTCTTTACCTTCATTCTTGAAGCATATTCTTTGGTGACCAAAGGTTCTAGATGGATAGTTCATGTGACTGCCCTTTTTCCAAAAAAATTTTTTTCCATGTAATGCTTGTTTCATTTATTACTGTCTCTAAGAAATCAGTCTAATTTCTTCTGACTTGCATTGTTTCCACTGAGAATCCCGATATCTTTTATTTTTGTTCCTGTCTTACTTCCTTGTTATTGATTGGGTATTTTTCTTCAACTATGATTTAAAGAAATTTGATTATGGTATTACTTGATTTAGTTTGCATATTTCTTTTTTGTTATTTTGGTTTTGTTTTGTTTTTTTGGGAGGGCTTGAACTCAGGGCCTGTGCTATCTCTGAGCTCTTCAGCTAAAGGCTAGCACTCTATCTCATGAGCTACAGTGCCATTTCTGGTTATTTTGGTGGTTAATTGAAGATAAGAGTCTCATGGACTTTTGTACTGGGCTAGCCTTAAACCATAATCCTCAGATCTCAGACTTCTAAGTACCTAAAATTACAGTCATGAGCAGCTGATGCTCTGCTAGTTTGCATATTTCTTCTGCTTGTGATTTGTTGACCACTCTAGATGTATGGATGCATAGTTTTAATCAAATTTGAAAAAATCAGTAATAATTGTGAAGTGCTACATTTGTTTTTTATATTTTATTGTCAAGGTAATATATAGAGGGGTTACAGTCAAATTCGTCAGGTAGTGGGTACATTATTTCTTGAACATTGATACCCTTTTTCATGTTTTTGTCTCCCTTCCTTTCCCCCTACCACTCCCATTCATCTTGTTTTCCACCTCTTCCCTTTCCTATTTCAAATAAACAAATAAAAGTATATATAATACACCAGGTAACAACATCAGATAGAGTAACCTCATGAGATTAACAATAAGGGGAAAGAAAGAGAAAAGAAATAACTACACATAGTACATTGAGAACAATAATTAAAAAGATAACCTTCTTTCCATATCCTAGAGTTCATTTCATTTAGTCTCATACTATATGACCATATGTGTATAGCTTTTGAGCTATTGTGAGCCTCTGCTAGTCCTAGATATGTACTAATTATTGAAAATGAGAGAAACCATGGAGCCTATGTTGCTATTTTTGTATTATGTAGTTCAAGTTGACTTTAAATTCAAGATTTTCTCCCTCAGCCTCCTAATAATCTGGGGTTACAAGATATGCTGACATTCTTTCACCAAGTACATATATATCAATACATGTATATCAACTGCTTAATGCTCCAGTAACATATGATGGCACCTAGGCTTATTTCTGTAAATTCTGTAAAATCCCAAGCCAGTTGCCTTGATATTCTCACAAATACAGCACTGTTCTCAGTAGTTTCACATATGAGCAGGTTTTTACTGTCTTTGGTTTTTCTTTTTCTTTAAAAAAAATCATTTCCTCCTTTTCCAATGCATTAGTCCATCTTATGCAGAGTAAGTGAACTATTTGAATCTCAGATGGAGAGGTAAGTTTCTTCATGGAACCACCCAGGAGTCCATTTATGACTTCAATCTCGTTTTACATTCCAGTGTTGCATTTCCTTGAAGCACATTCTCCACAACTGTAAGGGGCTATTCTAATATGAATAGGATAGAAGTAGGCCACAGTGACAGTTCCTCCCAAGAGCAGTCAGGGGTTTTCAACAATGGTTTATTCCTCACTTTCACTCAGGGTCAGCTGTGACCCTTAGAAATGTTAAATCTCAGGATTCAGGAAGAAAATTCTGATTCAAACAGAAACATTGATAACCAAAAAGGAAGATAAAAAAAGAATCTGATAAATCATGTTAACTTTGAAATTTACTGCTCTTCTGTGATATGAACCATATACTCTTTCATTCCATTGGCTAATCAAATAATATGGGCCATGTATACTATCAATAATGTGGGAATATAATATAATAATATAAAATGGATAATACACTCTTCTGCTAAGGCATTATATTGAGGTTAATTTTATCACATTCAGTAAACTATTATGTGTGATACTTCTTCACATATTTCTTGATTTAAGTTTATCCCTTCCTTCATGAAGCTGTGATTCCTTTAGTCAAGAAGCTGATTGTATTAGTCTTCACTCTCATCATCGGTGGCACTTGGCATAGAGCTGGCATTTGGCAACAGTAGATAAGAATGAATTAAAGATAAACATTATTTAATCATAGTTATATCTAGAGCTTTCTGATCACTGATGTTCCTGTAACAAAACCATATGGTTCTTGAGAATAAGCACTTGCAACAGGAAATCACGATTCACTCAGTTCTATCTTGATATCATCTGTCAGACACATCTTATCATGTCGGGCATGTGGCAATGCCCCTATCCAAGTCATTAAAGAATCTCTCTAGGAGTTTGTCTGTAGAATAATAAAGTTTTGACTCCTGCCAAAAGAATTTTGAGTGTGATTCTTAAAATCTTTAAGAAAGAAAATTGACAGAGTTGTCTACCCCGCTAACTTTGATCAGTAAAATAGTATTGCAGTCACAATGGAACTTAAAGTACTTATGGAAAAATTCTAAATTATTATAGAGTACATCATTTACATTTGTCCTCAACAGATGAATTTCCATTATATCTTACCCCAAATAGATATGAGCAACTTGTTTTCTTATAGGATTAGTTAATATAAATTAAGGCATACAGGATGAGTCATTGTTTAAGGATACACATCTGAAATATTATCTTCATTTATAATATTAGGTTAAATTACATTTTATGATACCATGGGTAGTGAGTTGCATTTTCCATCTGGACATCTTATAAATATACAAGAAATTAGAGAGAAAAAGTACCTTTTATGAAACTGCATAAAGTTATATTAAATCATACTTACAAATTATCTCATACTTAAATTGTTAAAATATTGTTGATTTATTTGCCAGTCCTGGGGCTTGAACTCAGGGCGTGGGCTCTGGGAAGGCTAGCACTCTTCCGTTTGAGCCATAGTGCCACTTCCAGCTTTTTCTGTGTACGTGGTACTGAGAAAGCAAACCTGGGCTTTCATGTAAACTAAGCAAGGACTCTACCACTAAGCCACATTCCCAGCCAGTACTTTTTATTTTAATTAATATATTTTGTGCTACTCCTGAAGCTTGAACTCAGACCTAAATAATGTTACTGAGTAGTTCCTAAGTTGTTTTTGTTTTTGTTTTTGTTGTTTCTCAAGGCTAATGCTCTACTTAAATTACACCTCTACTTCTGGCTCCTTTTGATGGTTAATTGAAGATGCTACTATGAAACAGTAGTCATAAACTTCTTATTTCTATCTAATTGTAATTTAGCATCAACTGAATAGCATTTTTCATCCCTTCTTCCTCCAAAGCACCATTGTTCTACATTTTAGATAGTATTTCACAAAGAGATGATCAGATTTCTAAAATTATTACAACAGAATTATTTGGGTGAAAAATAATAGAAAAGGGTGAATAATTTCTGAAATACATTGGAATGAGTATGAATCAAATAAAAATAGATTGCCCACAGCCATATAATAGACCAAGAAATCTATTGTAATTAGTTTGGGAAGGGGGGAAGGGATGAAGGATTAAAGAGAAATGATGTTGATTGGAATATGTTGTAAACATTTATGGAAATACAACAAAATCCCTCTCTGTACAAGCTAAAAAAAACTAATATTGTATACTTCCTTCCTATACAAAATATTTAAAAGAATTTGAATTAATTATGTGACCTAAAATACAGGAATAAAGTCATTTCTTTTCATTTAGCTATCAATGAAGTCAAAGCCTTCAAGAGAAAGAGAAGAAAGGGGCAGATAGACCGACTGCTCATTGATGCCTAAAATTGAGCTGTGGAAGCAAAATTAATTCTACTTACAGTTTTAAGTTCCTGTAAAAATACCTTCTCTGCCACAATAAAAATCATCTCTTTTAAATTTCAAATGACATGGAAGGTAGAGACAGAATATCATTATATTCACATGGGGGTTTTCTTGAAGAGAGATGTTAGATATGGCTGAATCATATTGGTGAAAACTTGGTTAGTCAGAAATAATCAAACAGGGGCCTGGAGTTTGGCCTAGTGGTAGAGTGCTTGCCTAGCATGCACAAAGACCCGGGTTCGATTCCTTGGTACCACATACTTAGAAAAAGCCAGAAGTGGTTCTGAGGCTCAAGTGGTAGAGTTCTATCCTTGAGAGAAAAAAATCCAAGGACAGTGCTCAGGCCCTGAGCTTACGCCCAGGACTGGCAAAAAAAAAAATAATAATAATCAAACAATGTTTCTATTTAAAAGCTGTTGATATCTTCTTGGATATGGGGTCCTCTTACAGTAGAGCAAAGTTGTTTGTAGAAGAATCATTGCCTCATCTTATGATGCAAACTTAGGGTGAACAAAACTTCTTTCAATTGCTTCCTTATAGAAGTATGTCCCTTAACTCCAAGGGTCCTGAGAAGAATGTAAGAAAACTAGTATAATACCTAAGAAGCCTTTCAGATATAGGAATTAGCACCAGTGTTTTGAACAGGTCCTTATTTACCCCATTTGAAGGCAAAGAAGGTCACCTTGAAGGCTGCTGAGGAAATGAGGGACAAGAATGATGGCAGATGGGGAGGACTGGTTTAGCACCACACATGAGTAAGATTGAACTCCACTTTTGGTCTAGTGGCCAGGAAGAGTCATAAACTTCACAGCTGAGGTTCACAAAACTTCTTAAACATTAATAAGGTCATGGGAATTGTGGTTGATAGATTTTCTCCTCTGGAAAGAGGAATTCCATGGGCTCTACAAATCTGAAGCATTAAGAACACTTCACACTTTCTTGGCAAAGCCAAGGAAGTTTCTTCTAAGATTTTTATTAGGAAGAATATCATTGTAAGGTATACACACATACGAAATTGATTCAAAATAATATGAGAAATATTTCAGTGCCTTATTTCCTAATTTGTCAATTATTAATGTCATGCTAAGCTGTCTTCAAATCCTAGATCTATCTTCTAACCTAGATTTATATGCATCCATGATCTCTTTCCTTCCCTCACTTTTTCCCCTTTTGTTATAATTCTTTTATCCCACACCAGCTTGTGGAGATCTAATTAATATCTTCTATTATCAGTATATTAAGTATACTAACAATACACAAAATGCAACAAGGTTATATTTATTTTAGAATGGCATATAGATGCGATCACTAATATATATATATATATATTAAATTTACACATACATGAGATACAATATGTTTTGTTTATGAATGGCAAGTAAATTATAGGAAATCCATTTAGTCATCCATAATTTCTGCATTTTTTCTGGATTGTGATTTAAAGAATATCTATTTTTACTATCAATGAACATCAATGAAAGCTGTTGTTGGTGGAGAGAAAGAGAAAAAGGCTTTGTTGAGGGGTGTATTAAGGAGAGGGAGTAGAAAAAGATGAATATTAACAAAATAGGTTGCCCACAGTATGAAAATAAAACAATGAAACCTCTTGAGATTTTATTAGGAAGGGATCAGGGGATGGGAAAGAGATAGAGGCACTGATCTGAATACATTGTATACTTTCATGGAATGTCAAGAATCTCAAAGACTTTCCTGGCTGGACTGCCTTCAAAATCAAACTCAGTGTCCTGAGTAGTGAGGATTACAGTCAGGAGCCATTAGTGCTCACTCCTTACTTGTTCTTTCAAGAAGCTGGTTCAGCCTACTGTCACTTGATTATGAAGAAAAAATAAGGCTTATTGCCTTACTATAAGTTTTCACTAAACTTCAGATATTATTAAAAAATAAAGGCACTAAAAGTAACTTGGTGAACTATAAAAACATAAAGGAAAAATTTAGATTATGGAAAGCTGATGGTACTTTTTGGACTGACAGTTACATAAGTAAGGTCAGCTACATTATTCTACTTACTAAACAACACAAATCTACTATGACACCTTTTCATTGCTTTTTGGGGGGGATGTAGTTCTGAGGTTTGAACTCAGAAGTTTACCCTTGCCAGGCAGGCTTTTGACCACATGATACAGTCAGAATATAGAGTTTTGGGTGTACCTATGATGGCTTGGACTGTGGTCCTCCTATTTTTGCTTCCCCGTGTCACTGGAATAACAGTGCACACCATGGCACAGATCCACTTTGTGCCATCCTGCTCCAACATTCCTCGAAATGATTTTACTTTTTTTACTGTTCTTCCTGGACTGGAATTGCTGTATCTCTGCCTTCCAAGTATTATAGATATGAGCCACCAAACCTGGCTTCAGTTTTTCTCTTCTAAATTAGATGACAAATCTTTATCTTGAACAGTTGACAAAATGCATTTGTATAATGGAAAATAAATGATTTGGGGTCATGGTGCAGTTAAGAAAATGTTACTGAATTTGTGTAATCTTCTTTTCAATGATGACATAAATGTTAAAAAAAGATACTGTGTGATATTAGAGATACTGATTTAGACTTAGAAATAACAGACGGTAACAATTCACATAAAGATGCAAATATCAACTTGTAGGCTCTTGAGAGTGAAGGTAGGTACATTCAATCATTATAATAGGGTAATAATCCATTAACTGCTACATTTTACTAGTTACCTTTTCTTCATACTTTAAAATTTAGATACCTGGGTATCCATTTTTCACTGCTTCAGATTTTTATTAACTTATCTTTTTAGATAAGCTAACTAGACCAAAAGTATATGTCAACAACTTAGGTGGAGAACATTTCAAAAATACAGAATAAAGAAAACGATTGTTTTGTATATTTGAATATCTCAACAAGAGATAAAGTGTTAGCTTTATCACCCTTCTAATTTCCTACTTTGTAATTGTTTCTGTGGCACTTTACATTCCATTTTTTGTCCTATTCAGTATATTACTAACTCCAATTAACTTTGTAAAAAACATGTATGGAGACTTGTTTAAACATAGCAATTGTTGATTCTCTCATACACATTTTTTTAAAACCAGTTCTGGGGCTTGAACTAGGGGCATGGGCACTTCCCTGAGCTTTTGGTCAAGGCTAGCACTCTACCACTTGAGCAACAGTTCTGGCATTTTTCTCCCCCATCAGTCATGGGGCTTGAACTCTGGACCTACGTGTTGTCCCTGGGCTCTTCAACTCAAGGCTACCACCCTGCGCTTCAAGCCACAGCATCACTTCTGGTTTTCTAGTGGTTAATTGGAGATAAGAATCTCATGGACTTTAGTGCCAGTGCTGGACTTGAACCACAATCCTCAGATCTCAGCCTCCTGAGTAGCTAGGATTACAGGTATGAGCCACGGTGCCTGGCACTGTTTCTTTTTATGTGGTACTGAGGAATTGAACACAGGGCTTTATTCATTCTAGGCAAGCGCTGTACCACTAAGCCACATTCTCAGCCCTGAAAATACTTTTTACATAATTTTTTTACGTGCTTCTATTTAGGTTGAGGAAGAGAATTGACATTATTATTATTATTATTATTATTATTATTCTGATGTCATTCTAAGACTACATAATGCCCTGTCTTAATGGCTTGGCTAGATTGGTTATATTAAGGCCTGAGCAGATGCTACTTAATCTTGCAGGAAGAAAGGAATGTGGGAATGATTGTTTAAAATGCCCTAAGCTAGACTTTCCACCTCCCATCAACACTGTGTGGGAGAAGAAAGTTAGGATAATGTAGCTTCTGTCAATTCAAAGGTATGTTGCATACATATGTCTAACAGGAGTTTGAAATGAAATAGAATATAAATAAAAAAGAAATTTAGATTCCAGAGTAAAGAGTAGTAGTTTCTGTATACACCATTTTATTGAAGAAGTGGTTTTTGAACATTTGAGAGTTGATATGAAGATCCAGTATATGCCCCCATTTAACTAACTTTCTTACATCTCATACACAGCCTAATGTTTGATTCTATTCTATTTGTTTCATACTGTTTCATTAAAATGCTGCTTCTGATATATTAGACTTATTTTACTCCAATCTGAGGCTCCAACTCCGCAGCTTGAGAAAGCCTAGGTGGGAGCTGGGCAAGGGGTCTCAGTGTTAGGCATGTTTCATGGCAAATCTTCCATCCTGGAAATGTCCAAAGGGGGCAATGGACTAAGACCTGGACACTCAGAAGCCTCATTATACATACATACATGGGGTACGTGACAAGTCAAATATAAGGCATCAGAGCTAGATGAAAGGAATGTTAGTTAGATTTGCATGTAAGAGATAGTATGAAACTTCACTAAAAGGAAGATAAGGACGTATATTGAGCAACACTTTTTAGCCTCATGTTCAGAAGCATGGATCCAGGCCTCAACACTTAGGTTGATGAAATAAACCTTTTTAATTTGGTTAATATTTAGACTCCCTCAGTGAAATAGGTATGAGGTTCTTCCTCCAGTATCTGTATTTTATAGTTATTTTGAAAAGGATAACATGACATGGAATAATTTCTGGAATAATGATCCCTCATATAGGAATGGCTTTAGAGGTAGTGCTGTTGCTCAAAGTGTTAGAGCACTAGCATTGAGCAAGACTGCTCAGGGACAGTACCCAGGCTGTGTGTTCAAGACCCATGACTGACAAAGCAAAACAAAAACCAATTAAAAAAACCCCAAACAAATGATGGTATATAGACACTTTCTGAAGTCCCTTTAAAAACAAGGAAGTCAGGTAGAGAAAGCACATCGAATCACCAAGTGTTATACAACTTAGTACCTGCCAGTCATGAAGTCTTCACATTTGTTTCCTTATCTACAAAGAGGCATAAAATACAGCTGAAGCAAAGAGTGAGTTAATGAGTATAAACCACTTGTCCAGAGATAGTCCTCTCTGGTTCCTCTGAATGCCTGACATTAACTATTGTTCTGGAAAATCTTTTGAAAGATGTTCTCTTTTTTTCTTTAAATAGACAACAACCCTAGACGACAGAGATAATGTTTGTTCACTAGAAACTCATCTAGTTGGAGTAAGATAACATCTCCCTGAAGGACAAAGGTTAGACAACATTGCTAGCAATTCTTTACTAAGATATTGAGTTTCCTGAAGGAGAGGTCCTGGAACTGTTTGTGCAGCAACCATGTGAGAGCCACCTCCATTTTATCCAAGAAGATGTAGGAAACAGAAGGACAGATGGTGGCCATAGGTAATAAAGACCTTTATCTGTGATCCACAGGCCTATTCTTTTCTGCCAACATCCAGGATAGGATAAATGGGTAGTTTGCAAGTGGGAAATTAAACAACTCCAAATCATTCATAGCTTTTGATAATTTACAGCATGTTTGTCCACATAATAAGTACTCAATAAATGCAAGCTTATTCTACCTATGCTATTTTTCAGTGTGACGACATGCCAGCAAATCAGTTTAATCAAGCAGCAATTTAATGCATGCTTGCTAGTTGCTAGTCATGATGTTAGAAGATGGTAAAAGACTGAATAAGGATCCAGGCATCACTGCTACAGTCATACCTATTAGTCACGCTGTGAACTGAGGATTGCAGTTCAGATTTTCAGTTCATCTTCAAGTTAGACACATTTGAGATTGTTACCTCTAATTAAGACTTAGAAAAAATCATATTAAGTGAAGTAAGCCAAACTCAAAGGACTTAGGCTCAATGGTTTCTCTCATTTGTCATAATCAGTAGAAACCTTGGGCTCTACTAGCAGAGATTTGCAACAGAGCAAAACCTTGATACATAAGGCCATATAGTATGAAGCCTAATTGAAAGGACCTCCAGGATATTGAAACAAAAGCCATATAATGAATGATTGTTGTCCTTAATGTACTATGTTATCTCTCATCTCTTTTGCTGTCCCTTGGTTATCGCATATTGTTACAGTATCTCACTTTGATATCTGATATATTGGATATATTTGTATTTGGTTATTTGAAATTGGATAGGGAAGGGGGGAAAACAAGATGAGGGGTGGGGGTGGGAGGGAGGGTAATGGGGAACAAGACATGTGAAAGGGTATCAATGTATGTGAATTAATGCACCTTCTATCTGGCAAATATCATGTAACCCTTTTATTAATTACAATAAAAAATATTAAAAAAAAGGAATGAAAAGCTGGAACTGGAGGTGTTATCCAAGTGGTAGAGAACTAGCTGTGAACAAAAACAAGCAAGTGAGAGCTCAAGGCCTTGAGTTCAAGCCTCAGGACTGGTGCCAAATATCAAAACAATAATAAGGGATCTGAATAAGGTAGTTTCCCTAATTTTACAGTACAAAGGGGAAGGCATCTGCACATAATCCCTAAAGGCCCAAATATATTCAGAAATGTCTGAATTGCAAAATGTGAAACATAGTAGAAATGTGAAAAATGTGAAAGATAGTAGAAAACTGTTTAGGGAAAAGACTATTTTATCTGACTTTTTGCAGCAAAAGGAGTATGAATTTGCTAATCACAGTTATTACTTCAATTTTTTTTACTGGTGGTATTTTTTTATTTTTAAAATTTTGGCAGTTCTAGGGTTTGAACTCATGGCCTTGTGCTTGCTAGGCAGATGCTGTGCTGCTTGAGTTATACTCCTATTTTGGCTTTAGCTACTTTCTTTTTTTAAAGGATATAGTTTAATTTTTATTTGTGGTGAGTCTTGGACTTTAATCTTTCTATGCCTTTCTTATGTTTAAGATTACAAGTGTGAATTTCTACATCTCGTATACTTACTGATATTGACTCTGGCTAACTTTTTTTTTTTTCCTGTGCTGGCTTTAAACCATAGTCCTCACAATTTCTGCCTTCTTCTTTCTTTCTCAGTCCATTGATTGGTATATCCTAGGGACATGGGATACGATTTTAATTTCTGATATTATAGAATGTGAGCTTATTTGGGGAGTAAGGTTTTTGCAGATCTCAACAAAATGTAAAGTTAATTTGGGGTCATCTTGGAGCCTACTCTCTAAAGAGTCCCATCCCAGTATCAGTTAGGCCCCTAGGAGAAGCTGTACAGTGGCCAAGAGGAAGAAGGAAGAAAGATCTACTGACAGACATAATGGAATTGATCGTGTGACCACGGGGGCAAAGAATAGAGTTACAGAAGTACAAATTAACTAATACTGGAGGTCATAGAAGTTGACAGTGAGAAAACACGGCCCTGCTGACACCTTGATTTTTGTCCTTCTGGCCTCCAGAACAGAGGGAGAATAAGGTTTCTTTCTGGTGCATTAAGTCACCTCATCTGTGCTTCGTACTTCGTTAGAGCAATCCAAGGAAACAGTCTACCACTTTCATTGTTATTGACTTCAGTGTTACCATCTTCAGACAAAAATGAAGAAAGGGCCTTGCAATCAGAGAAGAAAAAGCCTAAGAAACTACACTTTGCCTACTTTCACCAAATATGGAGTGCAATGTCAGCTGATGGGCTGCGTAGTGACCCTGGAGTCCAGGAGCTCCTGTTCTTCATTCTCCACATACGAGAGGTTCGATCTCTTATGTGCTACCTCCAAGAGCTTTTTCAGAAATGAGGATGAAGATCATAACAATTATTCCAGAAAAGGCACATAGTGGCTTAGTGGTAGAGTTTACCTAGCATGCACAAAGCCCTGGGTTCAATTCCTCAGTACCACATAAACAGAAAAAGCCAGAAGTAGTGTTGTGGCTCAGTTGATAGAGTGTTAGTCTTGAGCAAAAGAAGCTCAGTGAAAATGTCCCGGCCCTGAGTTTAAGCCCAAGGCAAACTGGCAAAAAAGAAAGAAAGAATGTAGTCTATGGTACTACTAGATTAGAGACAGTACAGAAAAGGGAGTGGAATGAGTGATATAGTGGGAAGAAAAGACACCTCATACTCACAAATCCAGCAATAGATGCATCTGCACAAGAAGGGAGGGGATGGAAGATATCTGAGCTATAGCAATGGTACCGTGGGAATGAAAGTGAGGACACGAACGAGGAGAATGTCCATCTGCTAAAATGAGTTGTCCACTATTGACCAGCTGGATGGATGCATGATGATGAAGTGGTTTTGAAATAAATTTGCTTCTACCCCTTTATGCTAATTTGCAAAGAGACTGTATTATTTCTTGTTTAAAATTTAATCTCACTTAGAGTGATGGTGCGATGAGGAGCACAACTACATAATTGGAGCCCTAACTAGAATATATAGAGAGAGACTAAAACAATCAAGGCTGTGTTAGCCGGGTGCCATGGGCTCACACCTGTAATCCTAGCTATTCAGGAGGATGAGATCTGAGGATCACAGTTCAAGGCCACCCCAGGCACTTAAAAGTCCATGAGACTCTTATCTCCAATTAATCACCAGAAAACTGGAAGTGGCACTGTGGATCCAGTGGCAAAGGACTAGCCTTGAGCTGAAGAGCTCAGGGACTGTACCAGGCCCAGAGTTCAAGCCCCAAGACTTACAAAAAAAAGTTTAAAAAGTTAAAAAAAAAAGAATGTGAAGTCACATAAAGAATAGAATGAGAAAATGAATTTATCCTGGAGGAAAAAAATTTAAAATTTTCATAGAGCAGCTCAAAACGAACTCAAAATGGAAAAATCTCAATAAGTAGAATTTTCCAAATATACTGGCACTGAAATTTGACCATATAAAATCTTGAATTAGCATTGAAGTCTAGTAATTTCTTGGACTTCTCTACTTCAACTTCACAGAACCATGTAAAGACACTGTCCTCTGTGTTTAGAAAGTCACATACAATACAAGGAACCCCCACCCAAAAGCCAAGCCTAAACAAATAGAAACACAGGAAGACTATGCTTGAAGTGTAAGCCACTTCTACAGCAAAGTAAAGAAGTATTTTCCTGAAAAAGCATTTAAGAGAAATGAAGAAAAATTTTATTGATTCAGAAAGGGATTATAAAAATATTTATATAGTATTGAATTTTAGAAATTAGAAAACCTTTCTTTTAAAAGCTTGTATTTATCATCAAAATTCTTTGCAGTACACAGCCAAAGCCCACATTTGTACACAATCTCATGCATGCACTTAGAGTCTGATTATAGATTGACTTGAGATTTAGAATAACAAGATTTATTTGTGTGACCGCTTGACCAGGAAACTCCATAGCAGATACTTCAAGTGTAAGTTAAGAAAAAATTGAAATGACAAGTAGCAAAATTAACTTTTAACAACTCAACAATGAGTGTGACATTTATCAAGTGAAGATGACACTTCATAGGACACACAAACCAAACTTTTCTAGAGGACTCTTCTCATTTCAAAGCTTACTTGAAAAAACTCATAGGAGGGGCTGGGAGTTTAGCTTTGGTAGAGTGCTTGCCTAGCATGCACGAAGACCCGGGTTCGATTCCTTGGTACCACATACAAAGAAAAAAGCCGGAAGTGGTGCTGAGCCTCAAGTGGTAGAGCTCTAGCCTTGAGAAAAAAAAAATCCAAGGACAGTGCTCAGGCCCTGAGTTCAAGGCCCACAGCTGAAAAAAAAAACCCTCACAGGAGATGTAAACACTATTAAAAAGATTTCACACTGATTTTGCCTTGGAGTTAGAAATATTAATGGCCATTTAAAAAAAATTCTTAATATACTGTTATTTCTCATCTCTTTTGTTGTCCCATTGTTATTCTCATATTGTTACAGTATCTTACCTTGTTATTTGGTACATTGTGTATATGTTTATTTGTAATAGGATAGCAAAGGGGGAAAAACAAGATGAGGGGTGGAGTTGGGGAAGGAAACGGGGACAAAAATATGAGAAGGGGTAGCAATGACTGTTAAGTAATGAACCTTCTATCTGGTGAATATAATGTAACCCTTCTATTAATTACAATAAAAAATTCTCACCTTCTTTGTCTGTTTCTTATAACTGTTATTTAGCAAATTCGGGGATCCCCATGCTTACAATTCAAAGTAATACAATTTAGGAAACAATCTTAAAATGTATGTGAATAAAATGATAGATTCAAATGTTTTTCTAGTGCTGCTTGTGTAATTGTGCTTGAAATCTAGGATAACTTTATTAACATCAAGGCTAACAATACTTTGTTATTTAAAGATGAATCCAATCGGTTTTTTTTTGTTGTTGTTGTTTTGTTTTGTTTTGTTGCCAGTATTGAGGCTTGAGCTCAGGGCTTCAAACACTTGCTCAGTTTTTTAAATCAAGCTTAGTTCTCTACCCCTTGAGCCATAGTGCCACTTTCATCTTTTTGCTAATTAACTGGAAATAAGAGTCTCATGAATGTTTGCCTGGGCTAGCTTTAAACCTTAATCCTCAGATTTCAGCATATTGAGTAGGATTACAGGCATGAGACACTCCTGCCTGGCTGAATTTGATTTTTTTTAAACATCTGTGGCATTAAGAATTATATCTCCCTGGGACTGGTGCCTCCTGCCTGTAATCATAGCTTATCAAGAGGTTGAGATCTGAGAATCTTGGTTTAAAACCAGTCCAGTCAAGAAAGTCCATGAAGCTCTTAAATTAATTATGAAAAAGCTGGAAGTAGAGCTATGGCTCAAGTTGTAGAGCACTACGATTAAGCAATAAAGAAACACTAAGGCCCTATGTTCAAGACCCAGGACTGCCACAGAACAAAAATAAAAAAGAAATTAGATTTATGTCTGTTGAATTAGATGGTAAATTAAACAAGATTTGACTATGAAGTAAATGAACACACAAAATGCCTTCTAAAAATGCTATTGCTATTACTGACTCTGAAAGAGATCTCTATTCAGGATAAAAGTTCACATCCTAATGTGTGTAAAATTCTTCAACACACGTGAATAAAGAACAAAAAATATTTTGAGAAATGGTATTATTTCCTCAGAAAAATAATTTAATAAATGAAATTTGGGAAATGTATCAGAGTTTGTAGAAATTAGGATGTGTTTTTCACATTGATAGTCATGAGCAACTCCACTCAATTTTATTTGATATTAGAATTTTTTTTTTGGATCATGGGGGTTGAACTGTGGGCTTGGGCCATGTCCCTGACATCTTTAGCTCAAGGCTACTGCCCTACCCCTTGAGCAACAGTACCACTTCATGTTTTCTAGTGATGAATTGGAGATAAGAGTCATACATTCTTTAGTGGCCAGGCTGGCTTTGAACCATGATCCTCAAATCTCAGCCTCCTGAATAGTTAGGATTACAGGTGTGAGCCACTGTGCCTGGCTTAGAATGTTTTTTTTTTAATCTGTATGGGGGTTGAACTCAGAGCTTCATGTTGCATGGCATTCTACTATTTGAGTAAGGTCTCCTTATCACTCCATGACCTTATTAACACTTATATTCTTCGTGCCTCCCAAACCAGCACCACAAGGACAGTGTCTAGGTCTAGGATGGAGTGACAAGTAGTGGTAGGGCCTTTTGGACCAATGCTGGAGCTGCCTCTGAATGCCTTGCCTAGTGACTCTGTGGGTACAAGAAATAATGGAGTTCATATGAGTTAAGACCTTTTTTTCTTTTGATCCTATACTTGGTGGAGTCCAACCAATTTCTTGGATAATTTCAAAGCATCTTATTTTCTCACTATAAAGAATCAAATTCTACCAGTATTTTGGTCTTGGATTACCAGCAGAATTATCCGTTCACAGCAACCCAGACTTTTGCTAGCCTATTTTCCCAAACTCTTCAAAATCCTTGTCACTTAGGCTTAGGAACTACATTGTCAGCTAAAGTCACAACAGTGGCCTCCAGCTTCTTTGGAACTGCTTTGCTTTTGTTTCTATTAAAATATTAGTTTCTTTACTCATCATTAGGACAAAACCCCTGATAGAACTTAAAGGAAGAAAGGTATATTTGGCTCCTTGTTTCAGAGGGTTCTTTACATGCTTCTGTTTTCAAAGGGAGGCAGGATGTCATGGTGGATAAAATAATTAAGAGTTTGTTCAACCCATAGTAGACAGGAAGTAAGGCAGAATACAGAAGAGGTCATGGCAATATATAACCACAATGAACTCTCACCAAGTTTCCTACTTTTTTTTTTCCTAATTAGGCCCAACCTCCTAATTTTTATGATTTCCCACAATGGCATCATCAATTGGGACCCAGTGTCAGAACATGAACCAAACTATAGCATACTCTACCCATAGTGCTTAGCAAAGGCTATCAAAAATAAAGCCTATGTAGGTTAGTTTATATTCACTGCATTACAGTTAAGAGGTATAGGTGAAAAAACATTTTTCTAGAATGAATTTGGATGTCATACACATAAGCTGCTCCTGACATCTAGAACTATCTTAGATCATCAGCTATCTAACTTATTATTAATTGGAAGAGTTGCATTGGCTGGAAAATACTATCTTCTCAGTCTTAGAAGCCTTCTGAGTAATACTCAGAATAGTACAAATTTGAATGTTTCATACTCAGTTCTTGTCTGCAGTTGTTTTGATGCCCAACCATGACTTCTGTTTTGTTCCTTTGTGAATATATAGAATACACTGTTTAGTACATAGAACACCCAGATGAACCTAAGTGGTATGAAAGGCAAAAGCACTGCATGGAGGAAGAAGTCTCTATTTGAAGACATAGCTTGGAATGAGAAATAACTCTGAGTGCATTTAAGTTTAGTTTAAGTCATTATAGTGAAAAATTCCAAATATCATGACTTAACACAATGTCATTGTCATCTTTTCTGGTAATATAGAAGAAAGGGGCACAGCAATAAAAATAAATGTCAATTTTAATATGTTTTTGTCTTTGAACCTGTAGTGAACCTTTTCAATTCTGTATATCACAGAATGAAATCTAAACGAATTCAAGAACTATGAAGTGGAAATGTAATGAAAGAGCACATGGTTTTCCAAAATCAATTAATGTTCATATGCTTAAAGAGTAATTTATTACATTATGCTCATTTGCTTTGTCAAACCAATATAACAGTGTAGTGAAATAAATGTGGATAATCTTAGTGTTTTTACATGTACTCATGTGTGCCCCTTTCCTTTCCTTCTTAGCTGTTTTCTTTCCATCACTTTCCTGACTATCAGAGTGTTGAACTGTGACATATTTGTTCTAATTGTTTTGTACTGTTTCTTAAGAAATTGGATTTCTTTCAGTTATAGAAAAAATATGATTTTCACTCATTGATGTTTGGATCCTGAAAACTCTTCTTAGAAGACAAATAATTTAAGCCTCTTTGGCTATTATATAATTCAGCTCTCTCCTTTTAAAATAAAATTTGCTCACAACATGTTAGAGCTTAGTGTGGGTTCTTTAAAGTTTTTAAATCTTCCTTTTTTTTTTCCTGTTGTACCTGTAGTGGTACTTAAACTCAGAATCTGGACTGTCCATGAGCTTTCTTCACTTAAGGATAGAATTCTACCACTTGAGCTACAGCTCCATTTCAGGCTTTTTGGTAGTTAATTGAAGACAACAGTCTCATGAGCTTTCCTGCCTGGAGGGACTTCAAACATTGATCCTCAGATTTCAGCCTCCTGTTTAGCTAGGATTACAGTCATGAGCTATAAGCACCAGGCTAGTGTATTTTTTTTTTCAGTCGTGGGGCTTGAATTCATGGCTTTAGACCGTCCTTGGACTTTTTTTTTTTTTATCTCAAGGCTAGTGTTCTACCACATGAGCCACATCACCACTCCTAGCTTTTTTAATTTTTTTTTTAATCTATGTATGTGGTACAGAGGAATTGAAACCTGGACTTTATGCACGCTAGGCAAGCACTCTACCACTAGGCCAAACTCCTGGCCCCCTTAGTGTATTTTTGGGGGGGGGTGTAAATTTTGAATTAAGTTCAGTGAAGTTAAATGTATGGAAGAAAGATAGCCTCTTCAACAAGTGGTGCTGGCAGAACTGGTTAAGCACCTGTAGAAAACTAAAGTTGGATCCTTCTTTGTCACCCTGCACTAGGATTAACTCCAAATGGATCAAAGACCTCGAGGTGAAAGCAGGTATACTGAAAACTTTACAAGAAGGAATAGGAGATACACTAGGTCTCCTTGGCACAGGTCGAAACTTTCTTAAGACCCAGAAACACAAAAAATTAAAGAAAATTTGAGAAAATGGGACTGCATTAAACTGCAGAGCTTCTGTATGGCAAAGGACATAGCTAGCAAATTAAGTAGAAAGCCTACAGAATGAGAGATCTTCACTAACCATACAAAGGACAAAGGCCTCATATCTAAAATATATCAACAGCTCAAAATATTGAATCACTTCAAAACTAATCTCCAAAGAAACAACCATCCCATGAAAAGATGAACCAAAGATTTAAAGAGAGTCTTCTCTGAAGAAGAAATAAGAATGGCCTATAGACACATGAAGAAATGTTCGACATCTCTGGTCATAAAAAAAATTGCAAATCAAAACAACTCTAAGATTCCACCTCACTCCAGTTAGAATGGCCAGGATCAAGAAATCTAATAACATCAGATGCTGGAGGGAATGTGGCCAAGAGGGATCAGTACTACACTGTTGGTGGGAGTGCAATCTCATTCAACCACTATGGAAAGCAGTATGGCAGTTCCTCAAAAGGCTAAACATAGAGCTCCCCTATGACCCAGCAATTCCACTACTTGGCATTTACCCAATCATCCAGAAACAAGGACATAGTAAATCTACTAGCACAGTGATGTTCATTGCAGCACTATTTACTATAGCAAAGATGTGGAACCAACCCAGATGCTCCTTAGTTGATGAGTGGATCAACAAGTTGTGGTATTTGTACACAATGGAATTCTATGCTGCTGTCAGAAAGAATGACATCTCCCCATTTGTTAGGAAATGGAAAGATTTAGAAAAAATCATATTAAGTGAAGTAAGCCAGACTCAAAGGAACATAGGCTCAATGTTTTCCCTCAATTGTCATAATTAGTATAAACCTTGGGCTCTCCTAGCAGTGATTCACAATAGAACAAAACCTAGATACATAAGGACATATAGTATAATGCTAAATGAAAGGACCTCCAGGATATAGAAACAAAAGCCATATAATGAGTTGTCCTTAATGTACTATGTTATCTCTCATCTCTTTTGCTGTCCCTTAGGTATCTCATATTGCTACAGTATTTCACCTGGTTATCTGATATATTGTATAAATGCATATTTGGTTATTTGAAATCAGATAGGGAAGGGGGGAAAACAAGATGAGGAGTGGGGGTTAGGACCAAGACATGAGAAAGGGTATCAATGTTTGTGAAGTAATGCACCTTCTATCTGGTGAATATAATGTAACCCTTCTATTAATTACAATAAAAATATATGCAAAAAATAAATAAAAAATTTAAAAAGACTTAGGCTAAATTATAGTGAAAGGAATTACATACACATTGGGTTAAATAAGACAGAACCATTTTTAATTTTTCTAGGAACAGAGTTGAAGGTTGTGGTACAGGGGCTGATAGTAAATCTTCATTTTAATACCAGATTTCATCTTTGGCCTTCAATGGTTATTCCTGCCAGTGTCCTCATAAATATGTTCCACTGCAGAAGAAAAAGAAAGCAAATGGCTAATGCTTTTAAGGGTATCATTGAAGTGAGTTATTTCACTTAAGTTCTCTTAGCTTAGGCACAAGAAATGCTCCTCGTGTGGAGTAACAGCATTTATACTTATACTCAGTTACAGAAGAGATAAAAAGCATAATTGGTGGTAGTGTAATTATCCCTAGGTAAGAATTGGTACAAACATTCCACTGTAGACTTGGGGAAAGCATGGTGTTAGGTGTATACATATTTTTGGACTTCATAATTCTGTTACTTTTTTGTCTGTTTTAGAAAGAAGGTAAAGTCTTTTTCTGTGAGAAATTGAAGAGGTGGCACTAGGTGCCAAAGTAATCAAGACAGATTTGAAATGCTTTCTTAGGGAAGGCGGCCAGGTGCAGATGAGAGAGCTGGGGTCTAGTCATACCCAGCTCTTGCCACTCATGTAGATTACTATGAGAATATAATATTGTCTCATGACTGCATGATGTACTGTAGGCATTAATGACTGCAAAGTGTCAGTGGAAAACAGAGAGAGAGAGAGAGAGAGAGAGAGAGAGAGAGAGAGAGAGAGAGAGAGAGAGAGAGAGAGAGAGAGAGAGGTGGCTAATTTGATGCTGGGATGTCAACTTGAATTTATGATGTACTGAATTTTCTATCATTAGCAAAGGAATCTATTTCTACTCTAATGTATAAAACTTCATCATTTCATCATTTATCTAACTTAGATTTAACAGTATTTTTTCTTACTCTGCCTTATTTGATAAGATTGATCAAGATGCTGCTTTTACCTTAATATCTATTTTGTTCACCTCTGTTTATTTTTATATTATATGTCTGCTTGTTCAGTTTTGAAGGTATCATCTCTTAATAGCAACCTATCTTCCTTTATTATTTTTGGTTTATATGGTTATTATTTTTCCTCTCTTAAGCATTAGAGCTTTCAAGTAATCTCATGTTTAAACTTATTTTTAATGCATTTAAATCAGGAAAATAGGTTGTACCAGAAGGGGCCAGCACTGATTAATGATGCCTGCTATGAAGAGAGATGAGAAATGTGGCACAATGCCCGGCATCTCATTATTCTTCCTATTGACTTTATTAGAAACAAATAAAAAGCCAATGCAATGACAACCTGGCTGAAATATCCCCCTGAGTTCCCTTCTATACAGTGCTTCTGGAATGATTTGTACAGAGCAGAAGTTCTGCACAAATTCTAACCCCAAGAAGCAGAAACCAAGTGTTCACAAGTGTAATAAGGTTACTGCTTACTCTATTCTTATATCACAGTGGTTGTCCTTGGTAAGAGGTTAACAGGCCAAGACTTGCTAGCTCACAAGAAACCAATTCAGGTATCTCAGTTGAATACATTTTATTAACTTCTCCATAGGATTGATCTCTGCCTGTTCTTCTAGAAACAATGTCCTTCTAGGGAGTCTGGCCTGATTACTAAAAATACACATTTTTTATCCCTTTTCTATATCTCATCAATAAGGGATGGTGGAAGTTCACAATACAGAGAAATGCTGGTGTCTGCATGTTTGGTCTTTAAACTTTTAACCAATATATCAAGGTTCTAAAATGTAAATAACTCAAAATGTAAGTGAGTGTTTCAGGTTCAATATAGTCTCATATTTAACTATGGGAGAAAAAAAAAGTAGTGATACTAAGCTTGGCCCAATGAATTTTAGTGAGTGGCTTTCAATGGAGAATATGAGAAGGAATTTCCTTTTCTTAAGTAAAAGTTGGTGGCTCATGTTAATATTCTTAACTACTCAGGAGGTAGAGATCTTCCGAGGGTTAAAGTTTAAAGCCAATCCAGGCAGAAAGGTCTGAAACTGTTTACTCCAATTAGCCTGTAATAAGCCAGAGGTGAAGGTATGGATCAAGTGGTAAATGCTAGCCTTGAATAAGCTTGAGTACCAATAACAAAAAAACATTAACTCCATGTCTGTTTGGATATAAATAAGATATAGATAAAAATAACATAAGGTTTATGATAAATATACTTTTAGTAATAGATTTAAACAGTATTATTAAAATATTTAATAATATCTTCATTATGGCATGAAGCAGTGCTTTATATATTAACTTGATTGAATGTAAAAGAATTTTTGTTTAGCAGCTGACACAGAAAGCTATAGAGTAAAAATGAGTTGAAATGTAAAACACTGAGTTATTTGATATATAATTTCATAAAATATTTTCTATAGGAAACTGGAAAAAATGGCAACATTTCTAAGGCAAGCCCAATAGGACAACCTAATGAAGACGCAAGCTGAATTATATGTTTGTAAATATTATTTAAATTCTGCAATCTGACAGAAATATTAGATTCATTCTTTGAAGGAAGAATCTTTATCCTGACTACCAGTCATTTGTGCTTATTATTCTACCTGTTTAGGAGGTAACATCTGAATTGTCCCATCCAGTGGGACGTTAACTAGGGCCAAGAACCTACAGGGAGGAATGAAAGGGACAGGAGACACGAAGAACGCAGCAAGACAAGCATTCTGATCAAGCTGTAAATTTTATTTTCACACAGGGGTTTATATGCCTCTTCAGGAGAGGCAAGAGGGGGTTGGGACACCGCTCAGGGTAGGAGGTCAGGTGGTAGGATGTTTATATATCAATATAAGCAGGCATGAGTTACTTAGTGACCATAGGGCAAGGAACTATGCAGGCACATTCTTACGCTAAGAATTCAGGGAGGGGGAGAATGTTCCTGACATATCCTCCCTAAACCTTAAAATAAGTGAGGGGCGAGGATTTAGGCAATCATGGTAGGCATTAATCTGAGAGGGGAGACGGAGGCCCTGATCCCTAGAAAGGAGGCCATGTTGAGCAAGAAGCAAGACACACTGGCTGATGTGTCTGTCTTTCTGCTGAGGCCAAGCATCTTTTTGCGGGGGAAGGGTTTTAATAGATGCCAATTTCCATGCTATCCAGTGTGTCCCGCAGGAGACCCCGAGACTGATGGCCGTTTTTTAGGCCGTTTCCTTGCAGTCTTAGCTGCACCTCACACAGATGCCTACACCTGTCAACTGCAGGTGTGCATCCCTCAGGTGGGGACTACAGTTTCTCTGGGGGCCTCATGATCCTCATGCCCTTCCTCAGCCAAATAGGCTAGATGTAGGCATTGATAATGTACCTGAATAGGCCTCCCCGCCAGGGTATCAATCTGTTATTTTACAAAGGCTTCAATTCTATTGAAAATACATGGTCCAAGGGTAACAATAAGCAACACTGCGAAGGTATCCTGATCTTATCTCATACACTACCAAAAGCAACACCATTCATGTCCTATTTCTCAAATTGCCTAAATGAGTCAAACAGCAAAACACAGGAACAGATGTGATAATTAAAAGGCCAATGATGAGGAGAAGTTCCACGATGTTTAGCAGGGTTGTCCAATAGGGTCTCTTCATTCCTGTGAATATGAAAGGAGAGTATTCTCAGGGCCAAACACAGGCTCTGGAATGGTATTATTAATCTTTCTTATTAAACATTAATGTCCTTAGGGGCTGATGAGTTAACTTGTTTAATCAATCTCTTGGGCAGCCATCTTGGTGCCGATTGTTTTTGGTCCAGGACACAGGCTGAACCTCGTCCCCAAATGAGTACTGGATCTGGACCATTCCAGTTATTAATGAGGGGATCTCGCCACATCACCATAAGCGGAGTCGTAGCTGGAGAAGGGTGCCAGTGGCAATCTGCAGCCGAATGATCATTATTATCCAAAGTCAAAAAATTTAACACAAAGAGTGCATGACTTAATCGATCACGGGGGGAAGCAAAGGATAAAGAAGTGGATTTAAGCCAAGTGAGCCAAGTGATTCCTGTAATGTGATTAATGTGAAGCGCTTCACAAAACTGTCTAAATTTTGCACTAACGTAAGCAGGACCATTATCTGTTTTAATTTTAACAGGTTTTCCCAGAACAGAAAAAGCAGTGACAAGATGTGAAATGACATTCTTTGTGGCTTCTCCCAAATGAGGGGAGGCAAAAATGAAACCACTATAGGTGTCTATGGAAACATCAAGATACTTTAATTTTCCAAATTCTGGGAAATGAGTAACATAAATTTATCCATTTTAACAAGGATGTGCTTGAGTACACGCAGAAAAACCATAAGGATCCATATTTAGAACTGGTACCAGTTTTAAAGACAAAACTGGACAAGGAAAAATATGTAACACGAGCAAGGCAGAGAAGAAGAGACTTTTAAGAGATTCTTAAACTTTTGATGGCATGCCTGGCCTTAAACTACCAGCTGGCAGACGGAGGCCATCCTAACATACCTACAAAAGGCTCTGAAACAAAATCAGACATTGACATATAACAAGAAAATTGGACTTAATCAGATACACTTAACACAAAAACATGAGCTCAGACGAATGTTTTCACCAAACAGCTGTTTTTAGATTTAGACATGTCTTGCTGGTGGGACTCTCAGTCATGCCCTGTTATCGACAAGAAACTCAGAAGGCAGCAAGACAAGCATTCTGATCAAGCTGCGAATTTTATTTTTCACACAGGGGTTTACATGCCTCTTCAGGAGAGGGGGTTGGGACACCACTCAGGGTAGGAGGTCAGGTGGTACGATGTTTACATATCAATACAAGCAGGCATGAGTTGCTTAGTGACCACAGGGCAAGGAACTATGCAGGCACATTCTTACACTAAAAATTCAGGGAGGGGGAGAATGTTCCTGACACTGAATGATCAAAGTCCAAGGACAGTTCAGGCACAAAAGTTTGCTAGACTCCATCCCAACATAAAGCAAGATCAGAGACATGGCTAAAATAGAGCTCCAGCCTACTAAGTATGAGACTAAATATTAATGTTATCAAAAAATGAAAACAAGAATATTCATATTTTTCTTGAAATCAGAAAATTAAATAACTCTTGATTTGTGTCTGATTATTTTTATTTAGACTAATCTATAATTCATTTTGAACTTTTAGTTGTTCCTACTTAAAGGCATGCTATCATATTTTTTAAATCACCTTGATTTTGTATCCATTCCTAGCCTAATTATGAGATATTGTTATTGTTGATTAACGTTGTCTAGAGTTCATTCACAATTAGAAACTAGCATGTCATAATACACAGGGCATGTGTGGGCTATCATTGAACATCTTCCTCCAATTCCCTGTATCTTATTTGGAATTCATGATGAATAGGGATAAAGTAAAACTTTGCAGGGGGATTAAGGAATAAATGTCATGGAAATTCTGAGAACAGAGAACATAAACCATCAAGATTAAAGGCAGAACTGAAATTCAAACAAAAGATGTTGTTTCAAGGACCAAGATGGTTGGTGATGATAATAAGAGACACTGCAAGGTGACCAAGCAAGAAGCAATTAGAGGAAAACCAGATTAAATTAGAGAAACCAAAGTAGTGTCATGTTCTATTTATACAATCCCAATTCCCGTATGTATGACAAGACAAAGAAAATGGCTTTGAAGTCGAATCACAATAACCTTCATTTTCATAAATAAATGCCAACTATGCTAGTGATACTCCTGACATTTGGGATGTATGGATTTTTTTCTAATCAATATCAGGAATCCTCAAACATAATTTTTATATGCGCAAGTACAGTAATCAGTTACTCTTATTGAAATGACTACACTTATTGATCATTACTCCAAAATCCATGTAATATAAGAATTATCAAACTGTTCTAGAGAAGCTAAGGATTTCATTATTCTTAAGAAGTTATCGGGGTGAGTAAGGAACCTTATACTGCACGAATGGAGCAGCTCTGCTTTGATACTTTCCCCTTGCTTAACATTGAGATTGCATTTCTTGAGCCAAAAATAAAAATTTGTCAGTGCTCTAAGGACTGAAAAGAAAGATGCTTTTTTTTCTGTAATACTTTAATCTCCATTCCTTTGTTATATGGCATGAATAGCTAACATCAGGACACTATTTTCATCATATCAGACAGACATAGAGATATCAATATAAATATTCACCTCCCAAATCAATCAAAGCAATAATGGTAGATCTGTAACTCTGATTTTCAGTGGAGAGGGGGCTTTCTGAGAATTTGTCAGAAGGTAAGTTTATAGTTTCTTTGAGAGAAAGAAGATTCCAATTGTAGGTGAAAATGTAAAACACAAATATCATATTGATTCCATCTGGCAAATGTCTCAGGAACATAAGAACTAGATTTAGAATGGCATTAATGTGATTTGTGATTGAACCAAAAGATGGAAAGGACTTACAAACTTCATTACTTGTTAAGCTCTGAATAAAACACTCACAAAACTTAACTGCCTTCTGATTTTATTTATTTTAACAATGTATATTCTCTTATTTAAGATAATCTGCTTTTTTTTTTTTTAATCTATCTTGGGGCTTGAACTCTGGGCCTGGGCGCTGTCCCTGAGCTCTTCAGCTCAAGCCTACCACCCTATCCCTGGAGCCACAGCACCACTTCCTGTTTTCTTGTGGCTAATTGGGGTTCACAATCTTTAGTTCCTGGACTGGCTTTGACCCTTGATTCTCAGATCCCTGCCTCCTGAGTAGCTAGGATTACATGTGTGAGCCACTTCACCCAGCAATCTGCATATTTTTTCTGTTGTGTGCAGCTGAAATCATCCTACCTGACATATATACATATATTTCAGAGAGTGGAGATAGCTTGTAAAAATGACAGCATGGTGAAATTAAACATGGCCTACTTAATAAACATGGATGGTTCCAGCAAGGTACACAAAATAAAATGGTAATTACATGATTCTATGTACTAACAAGAAAGAAGTTATACGTTCTGAACTAAATTGTTTATGGGGATTAGAGCTCAATGGAATCAAGGTGCCAAGATTATGAGAAAAATACTAGAATTTATGGTACAGAGAAATGCTGTTGACTAGGTGAAAATTTTCAAATGATCTTGGGAATGGGATAGGGATGTAGGTTAATAGCAGAATTTAGGAATGAAGTGACAATTGACACTGACACCTTATAAGGCACAAAAACAAAGTAGCTTCTCCTGGAAAAAAGATTTCAGGGCACAGATAATTCCTGGGGAAAATCTATTTCAGTAGAGGACAAGAGATAGAGATACTGGAGGATTTTGTGAATAGTTCATAGGGAGGCTTGACAAACATAAAATGTGATTTCAAGAAAAGAATATGAGCTGGGGGCTGGGGGCTAACGCCTGCAATCCTAGTAACTCAGGGGGTTGAGATATGAGTATCATGGTTCAAAGCCAGCCCAGGCATAAGTCTGTGAGAGTCATAGCTCTAATTAACTACCAGAAAACTGGAAGTAGTGCTGTAGCTCAAGTGGTAGAACACTAGCCTTGAGCTGAAGAGCTCAGGAACAGCACTCAGTCATAAAGTTCAAACCCCATGACCAACAACAGCAACAAAAAAGAAAATAAAAAGGAAGGAAGGAAGGAAGGAAGGAAGGAAGGAAGGAAGGAAGGAAGGAAGGAAGGAAGGGAAGGAAAAGTAAATGAATTAAAGGTTTTTGTTTGTTTGCTTGCTTTTTGCAAGTCCTGGGGCTTGAACTCAGAGTCTGGGCACTGTCCTTGAGAAGCACTATAGCAGTTGACCCACAGCAACACTTCCCATGCTTTCTATATATATGTGGTACCAAGGAGTTGAACTCAGGGCTTCATACATGCTAGACAAGCTCTCTACCACTAGACCAAACTCCTGGATTTTAGGGAAGCTATATTGTATAAATTAAAGAAAAAGATCTTCTCCACTAAATACATACACAAATATAAAAGCAATCAGAAAGGATGAAGGGGGACATTAAAGGGACATGAGTGAATGAGGGAGAGAGTAGCTGTGGATGACACAGTCTTTACAGTGCTGAAGTTTGAGATACTAGCAATTTTTCAAAGAGAAATACACGAGGAAGTAGTTATGGAATAGCTAAAGAAATCTTTGGTTAGATGTGCAGTGCACTGAATTAGTTTCAAAGGACCTCTTTTAGTGCAGAAAACAAAGCCCCTTTAGTTGAGTGAATGCAGAATGATTATGCTTATAAAAACATCATATAGAGTGTTAGATCCCAGGGAGAAGTATCAGCAGTCACCAGAAGGTTTGAGACTATGATGTCTCTAAATGGAACACAATCTATTGTTCTTAATAGTAAGACTCTGTACTTTTGAAATGGGTACTATAGCCAAGAAATGAAAAATAAACTTTCCAAGTCATCAGAGCATGGACAGAAGTTTAATTTCCTTCTTTGCTTATCTAACCAATTTTTTTCCAGCGCATAGAATTTCTTAGTATATTTCTTCAAAGGAATTGGTAAATAAATATTCTGTCTTCTGTAAAACTTTTATATGTTTTAAAATTGCCTGAATAATTGATGCAAATTCTTTTAGTTAAAAACCATGGAACTGCAGGGAGTTTGGCCTAGTGGTAGAGGGCTTGTTAGCGTGCATGAAGACCCACATTCAATTCCTTTGTACCCCATACAAAGAAAAAAGCTGGAAGTGGTGTTGTGGCTCAAGTGTTAAAGCTCTAGTCTTGAGAAAGTCAGGGACAGTGCTCAAGCCCTGAGTTCAAGCCCCCAGACTAGCAAAATAATCATGGGACTAAACATATTGATGGTAAGAAAAGGCCATGGTTTGCATGTATTTTTTTCCTAGGAGTTCTGACAGTATTGAGAGATGATGGATTTGTAAAAGTGTGAGGTTGGGGTGGGGGTATTGTTACTGAATTTGTAGTAGTTTTTATAAGATCCTGATTATAAGAGTTATCATGGAAAAAGAACTGGTTATAGATTTCCACTCTGTCTCACTGTTAGTTTATGTGATCTCTTCCTGTCCAGGGGCTCCTACCATGGCACCATTTGGCATTCTGTAATACAGTTGGGGAAAGTTAAACATTCCTCCATTTTTCATAAAATATTTAATCTCAGATATTTCATTATAGAAACAGAAAAATGGATAAATGCACACAGTTAAAATTAGCTCATTTAGTGAGAAGTTTACATATAAAAATTAAGAAAGATTGCAAACTGCAATCACGCCAAGATTTTGATATATATATATATATATATATGAAACATTTGGGGACATTGCCTACTTTTGAGCTAATTTCTAAGTCAAGTAGATACTTGTTACATTGAAAAATAAGATACTTGATATTTCTGGAATTTTCTGTTTCACTGCCTTCTGTCATCTGCTTTCTTTACTCTTTCTCATTGCTGCAGATATCTTCCATTTTCTCAGTGAATTTATCAACTATCTATCAATTTCTCAAGGTTAAATTTTATTTACTTTTATCTATGCCATTATCCATAACTATTTCTATATTTAATGTCTTCCTCTCTTCTACAGGTTTTGCAGTATATTCGTTTCCAGTTTCAATGAACCGACTTACTCACCACATTTTGAGTCTGAATGTGATGTGTGAAGAAAATTTAGCTCTTCTACACTTACTTTTTAAATTCCATAGATATACAACAATTGTAATTTGATCCAAAGGATTCTTGTGAGGATTAAATGCAATTATTATAGTATTTTTCATCAAGAGAGATTAATAGGGAGAATTTAGTCAAGAATCCAATGTTTATCCTAGAAAATTAAGAAGAATAGGTGAAACCATCAAAAAGGGTGACACTGATTAAGATATATTGTACTCATAACCTACTATATTAAATGGCACGGGTTCTGTGCAACTATTTAAAGATAATAAGAAAAAAAGAAAGACTAATAAAGTTTTGCATGTTAGTAGAAACAAGTTAATGTAACAAATGTCACTTTTGAGTTATAACAATATCCATTTTAATAAAAAATATACATGTATTATGTATATACTTAATATATACGTTTATGCTATTGATCTATAGTAGCTTTAAAAAAAATCCTAAGGGGCCAGGCACGTGACCTAATTGTAGAGTGCTTGTCCAGCATGCATGGAGCCCTTGGTTTGATTTTTTGATACCACATACAGAGAAAGAGCTGGAAGTAATGTTGTGGCTCAAGTCATAATCTATAGCCTTGAGAAAGCCCAAGGACAGTACCCAGGCCCTGAGGTCAAGCCATGGACTTGGAAAACTAATCCTAACACAAGAGTCATATGTATACTCATTAAGTATTTTTGAGTTACTATTGATTTCTTAGTGGGTACAATGCATACCCATTATATACCCACTATTCTATGTACAAAGCTCAACTAATGTTAGTCTAAAGATTAGAGAATCTCTAGGAGGTATGCTCCAGAGCCATTTATTGGTGGTACTTTCCTTTATACTCTACTGCTGCCCTTGATTCAAACCTGCCAGCAGTTTAAGATACTATTTTTACCAGTAGTAGCAAATGCCACCAATTCCTGGTAAGTGATTCTCTGTTCTGATCCAATCAGTCTGAGGAGAGTCAATTTAGCTGGGTTTATGGGATTTGGCCTCTCAGGATAAGTAGCTATTTCTGTGCCTATACACACTTATCTCCTTCACAGTGCTTAACAAGCACCTATTAGAATGAGAGATTTCCAGGGGCCATTCTGTAAAACATTTGGTTATATTTCCTTACAAAAAGTCTTTGGGATTTGGAGCTTTCATTATGTAGGTACAATTTTTACAGTACTAAACTTTTATAGCATATTCTATACATCAATAGCATTTGAAATGTTTATAGAATACCTTCTTAAATGACTATTTTTTAAATAAATGAATGTGAATATTAGTGTAGGAAATGATAATAATTATGCAGAGAAATTGTACCCCATGAATCTCTACATGGAATAAAATCTTGCTAGGCAAATAAAATATTTGAAATCAGGTTTGGAATATATTCTCAGACCGTGGTCAATTTTCCTTGGAAAGGAAGGAAAATGAACGCTTCTTGATAGAGAGATATGGTAGATGAATACTCTGTTAGTGATGAACAATCAGATGTTATTGTTATAAATGGAATGAATCCATAGGCATCAATCATCCCTTCACTCTGAATTTTCTTTTTCTGCAGCTCTTTCCTTATCAAATACTTCATTCATTCCTTTCATATTTATTAGCTACTGGCTATCTGTGCACTAGGACTGCAGAGACAGAGGGAAGTCACTGGCTTCAGGGGCCCCTTTCAGAATAGATGTATTGTAGCATTTAATCCCAGTCATTTGGACATTTTCTATGTCCAAATTACAATTCTTAGGGAAATAAAGATACAGTCCGGTCTCTGATCTTGAAAATTTCATAATCTTTTACGTCTTTAGCCCACTTGTTAATGGGGTTGAGGTTTCTTTGGAGGTCTATTTTGGGGAAATTTAATTTCTCAAGCTCTAGGTATATTTTAGATATGAGACCTTTGTCATTTGTATGGCTAGTGAAGACCTTCTCTCAGTCTGTGGGATTTCTATATATCTTGATAGCTATGTTCTTTGCCAAGCAGAAGCTCTGCAATTTAATGCAATCTCATTTGTCCAACCTTTTTCTGATTTTTTTGTATTTCTGGTTCTTTATTAAGAAAGCTTTAACCTGTGCCAAGAGAAAAAGTGAATAGTCATGAGATATGAAGAAATGCTCAACATTTCTAGCTTTAAAAGAAATGTAAATCAAAACAGCATTCACATTCTACCTCATACCAGTTAGAATGGCCATTATCAAGAAATCTAATAACAACTGATGCTAGAGGGGATGTGTCCCTATTACACTGTTAGTGGGAGTGTAAACTTGTCCAACCACTCTGGAAAGTAGTGTGTTAGATCCTCAAAAACTAAGCATGGAGCTCTGCTAGAACCCAGCAATCCCACTCTGGGCATTTACTCAAATGTCCAGAAACAATGCCATATTAGAGCTACCAGCATAATCATGTTCACTGCAGCTTTATTCACTGTATCTAAGATATGGAACCTGCCCAGATGCTCCTCAGATGAATAGATAAAGAAGATGTGGTATTTATACACAATGGAATTCTATGCTGTCATGAGAAAGAATGGCATTGCCCCATTAGTAAGGAAATAGAAAGACCTGGAAAAAATTGTATTAAGTGAAGTAAGCCAGACCCGAAGAAAGATAGGTATCATGGTATTCTTTTTCTTTTCTTTTCTTTTTATTTTTTTGCCAGTTCTGGGGACTGAACTCAGAACCTCAGCAATGAGGAAAGCACTTGGGCTTTCTTCAAGGCTACAACTCTACCACTTGGGCCACAGCACCATTTCTGGCTTTTTTCTATATATGTAGTACCTAGGAATCAAATCTGAGTCTTTGTGCATGCTAGACAAGCTCTGTAGCAGTAGGCCAAACTCTCAGCCCCTCATGATATTCTTAACAGGAGATCTCACATTTGCTTAATACACATGATGATATTCAACAGTGTATCAACATGAACCCTAAGATATGGAAACAAGAGGTTTTTATTATGTCCTTTAAATAGCTTTTTAATCTTCATTTTCCCCTTCATTTCTCAATTTTCTATATCCTGCGTCTTGTATAGAAGATTATTCAACCAATGGAAGGGAAAGGGAACCACAAAAACAGCAAATGAAAGGAGAAACTAATGCAACAATGATACTCACTTGATACTAGGTTGGATATCAACCATACAATTTGCGGGGAAGGGGAATAGAGAGGGGCAGGGGCGGGGATGAAGGACCGGGTAACATTGTTTAAAAACAAAGGTAGCTTTGCAGAAGCCGCTGTCCTTTGTGATTACCAGCTATCAGCCATAGTCAACCCCACCGTGTTCTTCGACATTGCCGCTGATGGCAAGCCCTTGGACCGCTTCTGCTTCGAGCTATTTGCAAAGTTCCAAAGACAGCAGAAATGTTTCATGCTCTGAGCACTGAAGAGAAAGGATTTGGCTATAAGGATTCCTGTTTTCACAGAATTGTCTCAGGATTCATGTGCCAGGGTGGTGACTTCACATGACACTGGTGGCAAGTCCATCTACGGAGAG